>NW_026291637.1:0-259701 GCF_023091745.1 Budorcas taxicolor | reverse complement strand
GAATCACGAGGGTCCCGCCCACATCCAGAGGAGCCCCGTTTCCGCCTCGTAGCTCGAGATGAGGGATCCTTTCCCTGCTTCGTCGGGAAAGAGTTCCCGGCGTTCCCGTCGCATCTCAAGAGGAGGCCCTCTCAACAGGTACGGCGAGAGGAACTCCAGGGTCGTGCCACCATTCCAAGAGTCCCCCAGATGTCTCAGTCCATTCAGAGGAACCTCTTTTCCCTTTACCGGCTCGTCTTTCACGCCGAGGATCGACTCACACCAAGGTGGCACGTGGCACAGCCCTGTGGGAAAGCCTCGTGGGAAAGCCTCGAGGGACAGCCTCGAGGGAAAGCCACAGATCCCTTGATCCACGTGACAGGAAGCGTGAACACTACTGCTGCAGCTCGGGAGGAAAGCGCACGTGCATGCCCCACTCGAGACGAGGCCTGAATCCCCTGGGGAGACTCAGAAGCACCCCAAGATCCATGGCAACACTGGAGAGGATCCTCAGGTTCCGGCCCCGACTCCACACAAGGACTGAGGCCCCGGCATGGACGGGAGAGGATCCCGAGAGGTCCCGTAGCAACTCGCATGGGGACTGGCCTTTCCTGAGGCCGCCAGAGCGGGTCCCTGAGGTCCCCGTCGTAAGTCGAGAGACCTGCCGCAACTGGAGAAAATCCAGGAGGTTCTCCCCTCCAGGCGAGATGAGGCCCATTTCCGCTGAGGCGTCTCGAGGCTGATCACACCTCACCTCTGGAACTTCGAAAGGGTCCTTCACACCCTTGGTGCAAATCACAAGTTCCCCCGACGTAACCCGTCTCCACTCGAGAGGAATCACGAGGGTCCCGCCCACATCCAGAGGAACCCAGTTTCCGCCTCGTAGCTCGAGATGAGGGATCCTTTCCCTGCTTCGTCGGGAAAGAGTTCCCGGCGTTCCCGTCGCATCTCAAGAGGAGGCCCTCTCAATAGGAACGGCGGGAGGAACTCAGGGTCGTGCAACCATTCCAAGAGTCCCCCAGATGTCTCAGTCCATTCCAGAGGAACCTCTTTTCCCTTCACCGGCTCGTCTTTCATGCCGAGGATCGACTCCCACCAAGGTGGCACGTGGCACAGCCTGTGGAAAGCCTCGTGGAAAGCCTCGAGGGACAGCCTCGAGGGAAAGCCACAGATCCCTTGATCCACGTGACAGGAAGCGTGACACTACTGCTGCAGCTCGGGAGGAAAGCGCACGTGCATGCCCCCACTCGAGACGAGGCCTGACTCCCCTGGGGAGACTCAGGAAGCACCCCAAGATCCATGGCAACACTGGAGAGGAATCCTCAGGTTCCGGCCCCGACTCCACACAAGGACTGAGGCCCCGGCATGGACGGGAGAGGAATCCCGAGAGGTCCCCTAGCAAATCGCATGGGGACTGGCCTTTCCTGAGGCCACCAGAGCGGGTCCCTGAGGTCCCGGTCGTAACTCCGAGAAGACCTGCCGCAACTGGAGAAAATCCAGGAGGTTTCTCCCCTCCAGGCGAGATGAGGCCCATTTCCGCTGAGGCGTCTCGAGGATGATCACACCTCACCTCTGGAACTTCGAAAGGGTCCTTCACACCCTTGGTGCAAATCAAGAAGTTCCCCGACGTACCCATCTCTCACTCGAGAGGAATCACGAGGGTCCCCGCCCACATCCAGAGAGGCCCCGTTTCCGCCTCGTAGCTCCGAGATGAGGGATCCTTTCCCTGCTTCGTCGGAAAGAGTTCCCGGCGTTCCCGTCGCATCTCAAGAGGAGGCCCTCTCAACCGGAACGGCGAGAGGAACTCCAGGGTCGTGCCACCATTCCAAGAGTCCCCAGATGTCCTCAGTCCATTCCAGAGGAACCCCTTTTCCCTTCACCGGCTCGTCTTTCACACCGAGGATCGACTCACACCAAGGTGGCACGTGGCACAGCCCTGTGGGAAAGCCTCGTGGAAAGCCTCGAGGGACAGCCTCGAGGGAAAGCCACAGATCCCTTGATCCACGTGACAGGAAGCGTGACACTACTGCTGCAGCTCGGGAGGAAAGCGCACGTGCATGCCCCCACTCGAGACGAGGCCTGACTCCCCTGGGGAGACTCAGAAGCACCCCAAGATCCATGGCAACACTGGAGAGGAATCCTCAGGTTCCGGCCCCGACTCCACACAAGGACTGAGGCCCCGCATGGACGGGAGAGGAATCCGAGAGGTCCCCTAGCAACTCGCATGGGGACTGGCCCTTTCCTGAGGCCACCAGAGCGGGTCCCTGAGGTCCCCGTCGTAACTCGAGAAGACCTGCCGCAACTCTAGAAAATCCAGGAGTTTCTACCCTCCAGGCGAGATGAGGCCCATTTCCGCTGAGGCGTCTCGAGGCTGATCACACCTCACCTCTGGAACTTCGAAAGGGTCCTTCACACCCTTGGTGCAAATCAAGAAGTTCCCCGACATACCCGTCTCCACTCGAGAGGAATCACGAGGGTCCCGCCCACATCCAGAGGAGCCCGTTTCCGCCTCGTAGCTCGAGATGAGGGATCCTTTCCCTGCTTCGTCGGGAAAGAGTTCCCGGCGTTCCCGTCGCATCTCAAGAGGAGGCCCTCTCAACAGGAACGGCGAGAGGAACTCCAGGGTCGTGCCACCATTCAAGAGTCCCCCCAGATGTCTCAGTCCATTCCAGAGGAACCTCTTTTCCCTTCACCGGCTCGTCTTTCACGCCGAGGATCGACTCCCACCAAGGTGGCACGTGGCACAGCCCTGTGGAAAGCCTCGTGGGAAAGCCTCGAGGGACAGCCTCGAGGAAAGCCACAGATCCCTTGATCCACGTGACAGGAAGCGTGACACTACTGCTGCAGCTCGGGAGGAAAGCGCACGTGCATGCCCCCCACTCGAGACGAGGCCTGACTCCCCTGGGGAGACTCAGAAGCACCCCAAGATCCATGGCAACACTGGAGAGGAATCCTCAGGTTCCGGCCCCGACTCCACACAAGGACTGAGGCCCCGGCATGGACGGGAGAGGAATCCGAGAGGTCCCTAGCAACTCGCATGGGGACTGGCCTTTCCTGAGGCACCAGAGCGGGTCCCTGAGGTCCCGTCGTAACTCGAGAAGACCTGCCGCAACTCGAGAAAATCCAGGAGGTTCCCCCCTCCAGGCGAGATGAGGCCCATTTCCGCTGAGGCGTCTCGAGGCTGATCACACCTCACCTCTGGATCTTCGAAAGGGTCCTTCACACCCTTGGTGTAAATCAAGAAGTTCCCCGACCTAGCCGTCTCCACTCGAGAGGAATCACCAGGGTCCCGCCCACATCCAGAGGAGCCCCGTTTCCGCCTCGTAGCTCGAGATGAGGGATCCTTTCCCTGCTTCGTCGGGAAAGAGTTCCCGGCGTTCCCGTCGCATCTCAAGAGGAGGCCCTCTCAACAGGAACGGCGAGAGGAACTCCAGGGTCGTGCCACCATTGCAAGAGTCCCCCAGATGTCTCAGTCCATTCCAGAGGAACCTCTTTTCCCTTTACCGGCTCGTCTTTCACGCCGAGGATCGACTCACACCAAGGTGGCACGTGGCACAGCCCTGTGGGAAAGCCTCGTGGGAAAGCCTCGAGGGACAGCCTCGAGGGAAAGCCACAGATCCCTTGATCCACGTGACAGGAAGCGTGACACTACTGCTGCAGCTCGGGAGGAAAGCGCACGTGCATGCCCC
Organism: Budorcas taxicolor; assembly: GCF_023091745.1. Taxonomy (NCBI): domain Eukaryota; kingdom Metazoa; phylum Chordata; class Mammalia; order Artiodactyla; family Bovidae; genus Budorcas; species Budorcas taxicolor. Next base: position 256,033 of record NW_026291637.1, on the reverse strand, counting down.
CACTCGAGACGAGGCCTGAATCCCCTGGGGAGACTCAGAAGCACCCCAAGATCCATGGCAACACTGGAGAGGAATCCTCAGGTTCCGGCCCCGACTCCACACAAGGACTGAGGCCCCGGCATGGACGGGAGAGGAATCCCGAGAGGTCCCGTAGCAACTCGCATGGGGACTGGCCTTTCCTGAGGCCGCCAGAGCGGGTCCCTGAGGTCCCCGTCGTAAGTCGAGAAGACCTGCCGCAACTGGAGAAAATCCAGGAGGTTCTCCCCTCCAGGCGAGATGAGGCCCATTTCCGCTGAGGCGTCTCGAGGCTGATCACACCTCACCTCTGGAACTTCGAAAGGGTCCTTCACACCCTTGGTGCAAATCAACAAGTTCCCCGACGTACCCGTCTCCACTCGAGAGGAATCACGAGGGTCCCGCCCACATCCAGAGGAACCCAGTTTCCGCCTCGTAGCTCGAGATGAGGGATCCTTTCCCTGCTTCGTCGGGAAAGAGTTCCCGGCGTTCCCGTCGCATCTCAAGAGGAGGCCCTCTCAATAGGAACGGCGGGAGGAACTCCAGGGTCGTGCCACCATTCCAAGAGTCCCCCAGATGTCTCAGTCCATTCCAGAGGAACCTCTTTTCCCTTTACCGGCTCGTCTTTCACGCCGAGGATCGACTCCCACCAAGGTGGCACGTGGCACAGCCCTGTGGGAAAGCCTCGTGGGAAAGCCTCGAGGGACAGCCTCGAGGGAAAGCCACAGATCCCTTGATCCACGTGACAGGAAGCGTGACACTACTGCTGCAGCTCGGGAGGAAAGCGCACGTGCATGCCCCCACTCGAGACGAGGCCTGACTCCCCTGGGGAGACTCAGAAGCACCCCAAGATCCATGGCAACACTGGAGAGGAATCCTCAGGTTCCGGCCCCGACTCCACACAAGGACTGAGGCCCCGGCATGGACGGGAGAGGAATCCCGAGAGGTCCCCTAGCAACTCGCATGGGGACTGGCCTTTCCTGAGGCCACCAGAGCGGGTCCCTGAGGTCCCCGTCGTAACTCGAGAAGACCTGCCGCAACTCGAGAAAATCCAGGAGGTTCCCCCCTCCAGGCGAGATGAGGCCCATTTCCGCTGAGGCGTCTCGAGGCTGATCACACCTCACCTCTGGATCTTCGAAAGGGTCCTTCACACCCTTGGTGTAAATCAAGAAGTTCCCCGACCTAGCCGTCTCCACTCGAGAGGAATCACCAGGGTCCCGCCCACATCCAGAGGAGCCCCGTTTCCGCCTCGTAGCTCGAGATGAGGGATCCTTTCCCTGCTTCGTCGGGAAAGAGTTCCCGGCGTTCCCGTCGCATCTCAAGAGGAGGCCCTCTCAACAGGAACGGCGAGAGGAACTCCAGGGTCGTGCCACCATTGCAAGAGTCCCCCAGATGTCTCAGTCCATTCCAGAGGAACCTCTTTTCCCTTTACCGGCTCGTCTTTCACGCCGAGGATCGACTCACACCAAGGTGGCACGTGGCACAGCCCTGTGGGAAAGCCTCGTGGGAAAGCCTCGAGGGACAGCCTCGAGGGAAAGCCACAGATCCCTTGATCCACGTGACAGGAAGCGTGACACTACTGCTGCAGCTCGGGAGGAAAGCGCACGTGCATGCCCCCACTCGAGACGAGGCCTGAATCCCCTGGGGAGACTCAGAAGCACCCCAAGATCCATGGCAACACTGGAGAGGAATCCTCAGGTTCCGGCCCCGACTCCACACAAGGACTGAGGCCCCGGCATGGACGGGAGAGGAATCCCGAGAGGTCCCGTAGCAACTCGCATGGGGACTGGCCTTTCCTGAGGCCGCCAGAGCGGGTCCCTGAGGTCCCCGTCGTAAGTCGAGAAGACCTGCCGCAACTGGAGAAAATCCAGGAGGTTCTCCCCTCCAGGCGAGATGAGGCCCATTTCCGCTGAGGCGTCTCGAGGCTGATCACACCTCACCTCTGGAACTTCGAAAGGGTCCTTCACACCCTTGGTGCAAATCAACAAGTTCCCCGACGTACCCGTCTCCACTCGAGAGGAATCACGAGGGTCCCGCCCACATCCAGAGGAACCCAGTTTCCGCCTCGTAGCTCGAGATGAGGGATCCTTTCCCTGCTTCGTCGGGAAAGAGTTCCCGGCGTTCCCGTCGCATCTCAAGAGGAGGCCCTCTCAATAGGAACGGCGGGAGGAACTCCAGGGTCGTGCCACCATTCCAAGAGTCCCCCAGATGTCTCAGTCCATTCCAGAGGAACCTCTTTTCCCTTCACCGGCTCGTCTTTCATGCCGAGGATCGACTCCCACCAAGGTGGCACGTGGCACAGCCCTGTGGGAAAGCCTCGTGGGAAAGCCTCGAGGGACAGCCTCGAGGGAAAGCCACAGATCCCTTGATCCACGTGACAGGAAGCGTGACACTACTGCTGCAGCTCGGGAGGAAAGCGCACGTGCATGCCCCCACTCGAGACGAGGCCTGACTCCCCTGGGGAGACTCAGAAGCACCCCAAGATCCATGGCAACACTGGAGAGGAATCCTCAGGTTCCGGCCCCGACTCCACACAAGGACTGAGGCCCCGGCATGGACGGGAGAGGAATCCCGAGAGGTCCCCTAGCAAATCGCATGGGGACTGGCCTTTCCTGAGGCCACCAGAGCGGGTCCCTGAGGTCCCGGTCGTAACTCGAGAAGACCTGCCGCAACTGGAGAAAATCCAGGAGGTTCTCCCCTCCAGGCGAGATGAGGCCCATTTCCGCTGAGGCGTCTCGAGGATGATCACACCTCACCTCTGGAACTTCGAAAGGGTCCTTCACACCCTTGGTGCAAATCAAGAAGTTCCCCGACGTACCCATCTCCACTCGAGAGGAATCACGAGGGTCCCGCCCACATCCAGAGGAGCCCCGTTTCCGCCTCGTAGCTCGAGATGAGGGATCCTTTCCCTGCTTCGTCGGGAAAGAGTTCCCGGCGTTCCCGTCGCATCTCAAGAGGAGGCCCTCTCAACAGGAACGGCGAGAGGAACTCCAGGGTCGTGCCACCATTCCAAGAGTCCCCCAGATGTCTCAGTCCATTCCAGAGGAACCCCTTTTCCCTTCACCGGCTCGTCTTTCACACCGAGGATCGACTCACACCAAGGTGGCACGTGGCACAGCCCTGTGGGAAAGCCTCGTGGGAAAGCCTCGAGGGACAGCCTCGAGGGAAAGCCACAGATCCCTTGATCCACGTGACAGGAAGCGTGACACTACTGCTGCAGCTCGGGAGGAAAGCGCACGTGCATGCCCCCACTCGAGACGAGGCCTGACTCCCCTGGGGAGACTCAGAAGCACCCCAAGATCCATGGCAACACTGGAGAGGAATCCTCAGGTTCCGGCCCCGACTCCACACAAGGACTGAGGCCCCGGCATGGACGGGAGAGGAATCCCGAGAGGTCCCCTAGCAACTCGCATGGGGACTGGCCTTTCCTGAGGCCACCAGAGCGGGTCCCTGAGGTCCCCGTCGTAACTCGAGAAGACCTGCCGCAACTCTAGAAAATCCAGGAGTTTCTACCCTCCAGGCGAGATGAGGCCCATTTCCGCTGAGGCGTCTCGAGGCTGATCACACCTCACCTCTGGAACTTCGAAAGGGTCCTTCACACCCTTGGTGCAAATCAAGAAGTTCCCCGACATACCCGTCTCCACTCGAGAGGAATCACGAGGGTCCCGCCCACATCCAGAGGAGCCCCGTTTCCGCCTCGTAGCTCGAGATGAGGGATCCTTTCCCTGCTTCGTCGGGAAAGAGTTCCCGGCGTTCCCGTCGCATCTCAAGAGGAGGCCCTCTCAACAGGAACGGCGAGAGGAACTCCAGGGTCGTGCCACCATTCCAAGAGTCCCCCAGATGTCTCAGTCCATTCCAGAGGAACCTCTTTTCCCTTCACCGGCTCGTCTTTCACGCTGAGGATCGACTCACACCAAGGTGGCACGTGGCACAGCCCTGTGGGAAAGCCTCGTGGGAAAGCCTCGAGGGACAGCCTCGAGGGAAAGCCACAGATCCCTTGATCCACGTGACAGGAAGCGTGACACTACTGCTGCAGCTCGGGAGGAAAGCGCACGTGCATGCCCCCACTCGAGACGAGGCCTGACTCCCCTGGGGAGACTCAGAAGCACCCCAAGATCCATGGCAACACTGGAGAGGAATCCTCAGGTTCCGGCCCCGACTCCACACAAGGACTGAGGCCCCGGCATGGACGGGAGAGGAATCCCGAGAGGTCCCCTAGCAACTCGCATGGGGACTGGCCTTTCCTGAGGCCACCAGAGCGGGTCCCTGAGGTCCCCGTCGTAACTCGAGAAGACCTGCCGCAACTCGAGAAAATCCAGGAGGTTCTCCCCTCCAGGCGAGATGAGGCCCATTTCCGCTGAGGCGTCTCGAGGATGATCACAACTCACCTCTGGAACTTCGAAAGGGTCCTTCACACCCTTGGTGCAAATCAAGAAGTTCCCCGACTTACCCGTCTCCACTCGAGAGGAATCACGAGGGTCCCGCCCACATCCAGAGGAGCCCCGTTTCCGCCTCGTAGCTCGAGATGAGGGATCCTTTCCCTGCTTCGTCGGGAAAGAGTTCCCGGCGTTCCCGTCGCATCTCAAGAGGAGGCCCTCTCAACAGGAACGGCGAGAGGAACTCCAGGGTCGTGCCACCATTCCAAGAGTCCCCCAGATGTCTCAGTCCATTCCAGAGGAACCTCTTTTCCCTTCACCGGCTCGTCTTTCACGCTGAGGATCGACTCACACCAAGGTGGCACGTGGCACAGCCCTGTGGGAAAGCCTCGTGGGAAAGCCTCGAGGGACAGCCTCGAGGGAAAGCCACAGATCCCTTGATCCACGTGACAGAAAGCGTGACACTACTGCTGCAGCTCGGGAGGAAAGCGCACGTGCATGCCCCCACTCGAGACGAGGCCTGACTCCCCTGGGGAGACTCAGAAGCACCCCAAGATCCATGGCAACACTGGAGAGGAATCCTCAGGTTCCGGCCCCGACTCCACACAAGGACTGAGGCCCCGGCATGGACGGGAGAGGAATCCCGAGAGGTCCCCTAGCAACTCGCATGGGGACTGGCCTTTCCTGAGGCCACCAGAGCGGGTCCCTGAGGTCCCCATCGTAACTCGAGAAGACCTGCCGCAACTCGAGAAAATCCAGGAGGTTCTCCCCTCCAGGCGAGATGAGGCCCATTTCCGCTGAGGCGTCTCGAGGATGATCACACCTCACCTCTGGAACTTCGAAAGGGTCCTTCACACCCTTGGTGCAAATCAAGAAGTTCCCCGACGTACCCGTCTCCACTCGAGAGGAATCACGAGGGTCCCGCCCACATCCAGAGGAGCCCCGTTTCCGCCTCGTAGCTCGAGATGAGGGATCCTTTCCCTGCTTCGTCGGGAAAGAGTTCCCGGCGTTCCCGTCGCATCTCAAGAGGAGGCCCTCTCAACAGGAACGGCGAGAGGAACTCCAGGGTCGTGCCACCATTCCAAGAGTCCCCCAGATGTCTCAGTCCATTCCAGAGGAACCCCTTTTCCCTTCACCGGCTCGTCTTTCACGCCGAGGATCGACTCACACCAAGGTGGCACGTGGCACAGCCCTGTGGGAAAGCGTCGTGGGAAAGCCTCGAGGGACAGCCTCGAGGGAAAGGCACAGATCCCTTGATCCACGTGACAGGAAGCGTGACACTACTGCTGCAGCTCGGGAGGAAAGCGCACGTGCATGCCCCCACTCGAGACGAGGCCTGACTCCCCTGGGGAGACTCAGAAGCACCCCAAGATCCATGGCAACACTGGAGAGGAATCCTCAGGTTCCGGCCCCGACTCCACACAAGGACTGAGGCCCCGGCATGGACGGGAGAGGAATCCCGAGAGGTCCCCTAGCAACTCGCATGGGGACTGGCCTTTCCTGAGGCCACCAGAGCGGGTCCCTGAGGTCCCCGTCGTAACTCGAGAAGACCTGCCGCAACTCGAGAAAATCCAGGAGGTTCTCCCCTCCAGGCGAGATGAGGCCCATTTCCGCTGAGGCGTCTCGAGGATGATCACACCTCACCTCTGGAACTTCGAAAGGGTCCTTCACACCCTTGGTGCAAATCAAGAAGTTCCCCGACGTACCCGTCTCCACTCGAGAGGAATCACGAGGGTCCCGCCCACATCCAGAGGAGCCCCGTTTCCGCCTCGTAGCTCGAAATGAGGGATCCTTTCCCTGCTTCGTCGGGAAAGAGTTCCCGGCGTTCCCGTCGCATCTCAAGAGGAGGCCCTCTCAACAGGAACGGCGAGAGGAACTCCAGGGTCGTGCCACCATTCCAAGAGTCCCCCAGATGTCTCCGTCCATTCCAGAGGAACCTCTTTTCCCTTCACCGGCTCGTCTTTCACGCCGAGGATCGACTCACACCAAGGTGGCACGTGGCACAGCCCTGTGGGAAAGCCTCGTGGGAAAGCCTCGAGGGACAGCCACGAGGGAAAGCCACAGATCCCTTGATCCACGTGACAGGAAGCGTGACACTACTGCTGCAGCTCGGGAGGAAAGCGCACGTGCATGCCTCCACTCGAGACGAGGCCTGACTCCCCTGGGGAGACTCAGAAGCACCCCAAGATCCATGGCAACACTGGAGAGGAATCCTCAGGTTCCGGCCCCGACTCCACACAAGGACTGAGGCCCCGGCATGGACGGGAGAGGAATCCCGAGAGGTCCCCTAGCAACTCGCATGGGGACTGGCCTTTCCTGAGGCCACCAGAGCGGGTCCCTGAGGTCCCCGTCGTAACTCGAGAAGACCTGCCGCAACTCGAGAAAATCCAGGAGGTTCTCCCCTCCAGGCGAGATGAGGCCCATTTCTGCTGAGGCGTCTCGAGGCTGATCACACCTCACCTCTGGAACTTCGAAAGGGTCCTTCACACCCTTGGTGCAAATCAAGAAGTTCCCCGACATACCCGTCTCCACTCGAGAGGAATCACGAGGGTCCCGCCCACATCCAGAGGAGCCCCGTTTCCGCCTCGTAGCTCGAGATGAGGGATCCTTTCCCTGCTTCGTCGGGAAAGAGTTCCCGGCGTTCCCGTCGCATCTCAAGAGGAGGCCCTCTCAACAGGAACGGCGAGAGGAACTCCAGGGTCGTGCCACCATTCCAAGAGTCCCCCAGATGTCTCAGTCCATTCCAGAGGAACCTCTTTTCCCTTCACCGGCTCGTCTTTCACGCCGAGGATCGACTCACACCAAGGTGGCACGTGGCACAGCCCTGTGGGAAAGCCTCGTGGGAAAGCCTCGAGGGACAGCCTCGAGGGAAAGCCACAGATCCCTTGATCCACGTGACAGGAAGCGTGACACTACTGCTGCAGCTCGGGAGGAAAGCGCACGTGCATGCCCCCACTCGAGACGAGGCCTGACTCCCCTGGGGAGACTCAGAAGCACCCCAAGATCCATGGCAACACTGGAGAGGAATCCTCAGGTTCCGGCCCCGACTCCACACAAGGACTGAGGCCCCGGCATGGACGGGAGAGGAATCCCGAGAGGTCCCCTAGCAACTCGCATGGGGACTGGCCTTTCCTGAGGCCACCAGAGCGGGTCCCTGAGGTCCCCGTCGTAACTCGAGAAGACCTGCCGCAACTCGAGAAAATCCAGGAGGTTCTCCCCTCCAGGCGAGATGAGGCCCATTTCCGCTGAGGCGTCTCGAGGCTGATCACACCTCACCTCTGGAACTTCGAAAGGGTCCTTCACACCCTTGGTGCAAGTCAAGAAGTTCCCCGACATACCCGTCTCCACTCGAGAGGAATCACGAGGGTCCCGCCCACATCCAGAGGAGCCCCGTTTCCGCCTCGTAGCTCGAGATGAGGGATCCTTTCCCTGCTTCGTCGGCAAAGAGTTCCCGGCGTTCCCGTCGCATCTCAAGAGGAGGCCCTCTCAACAGGAACGGCGAGAGGAACTCCAGGGTCGTGCCACCATTCCAAGAGTCCCCCAGATGTCTCAGTCCATTCCAGAGGAACCTCTTTTCCCTTCACCGGCTCGTCTTTCACGCCGAGGATCGACTCACACCAAGGTGGCACGTGGCACAGCCCTGTGGGAAAGCCTCGTGGGAAAGCCTCGAGGGACAGCCTCGAGGGAAAGCCACAGATCCCTTGATCCACGTGACAGGAAGCGTGACACTACTGCTGCAGCTCGGGAGGAAAGCGCACGTGCATGCCCCCACTCGAGACGAGGCCTGACTCCCCTGGGGAGACTCAGAAGCACCCCAAGATCCATGGCAACACTGGAGAGGAATCCTCAGGTTCCGGCCCCGACTCCACACAAGGACTGAGGCCCCGGCATGGACGGGAGAGGAATCCCGAGAGGTCCCCTAGCAACTCGCATGGGGACTGGCCTTTCCTGAGGCCACCAGAGCGGGTCCCTGAGGTCCCCGTCGTAACTCGAGAAGACCTGCCGCAACTCGAGAAAATCCAGGAGGTTCTCCCCTCCAGGCGAGATGAGGCCCATTTCCGCTGAGGCGTCTCGAGGCTGATCACACCTCACCTCTGGAACTTCGAAAGGGTCCTTCACACCCTTGGTGCAAGTCAAGAAGTTCCCCGACATACCCGTCTCCACTCGAGAGGAATCACGAGGGTCCCGCCCACATCCAGAGGAGCCCCGTTTCCGCCTCGTAGCTCGAGATGAGGGATCCTTTCCCTGCTTCGTCGGCAAAGAGTTCCCGGCGTTCCCGTCGCATCTCAAGAGGAGGCCCTCTCAACAGGAACGGCGAGAGGAACTCCAGGGTCGTGCCACCATTCCAAGAGTCCCCCAGATGTCTCAGTCCATTCCAGAGGAACCTCTTTTCCCTTCACCGGCTCGTCTTTCACGCCGAGGATCGACTCACACCAAGGTGGCACGTGGCACAGCCCTGTGGGAAAGCCTCGTGGGAAAGCCTCGAGGGACAGCCTCGAGGGAAAGCCACAGATCCCTTGATCCACGTGACAGGAAGCGTGACACTACTGCTGCAGCTCGGGAGGAAAGCGCACGTGCATGCCCCCACTCGAGACGAGGCCTGACTCCCCTGGGGAGACTCAGAAGCACCCCAAGATCCATGGCAACACTGGAGAGGAATCCTCAGGTTCCGGCCCCGACTCCACACAAGGACTGAGGCCCCGGCATGGACGGGAGAGGAATCCCGAGAGGTCCCCTAGCAACTCGCATGGGGACTGGCCTTTCCTGAGGCCACCAGAGCGGGTCCCTGAGGTCCCCGTCGTAACTCGAGAAGACCTGCCGCAACTCGAGAAAATCCAGGAGGTTCTCCCCTCCAGGCGAGATGAGGCCCATTTCCGCTGAGGCGTCTCAAGGCTGATCACACCTCACCTCTGGAACTTCGAAAGGGTCCTTCACACCCTTGGTGCAAGTCAAGAAGTTCCCCGACATACCCGTCTCCACTCGAGAGGAATCACGAGGGTCCCGCCCACATCCAGAGGAGCCCCGTTTCCGCCTCGTAGCTCGAGATGAGGGATCCTTTCCCTGCTTCGTCGGGAAAGAGTTCCCGGCGTTCCCGTCGCATCTCAAGAGGAGGCCCTCTCAACAGGAACGGCGAGAGGAACTCCAGGGTCGTGCCACCATTCCAAGAGTCCCCCAGATGTCTCAGTCCATTCCAGAGGAACCTCTTTTCCCTTCACCGGCTCGTCTTTCACGCCGAGGATCGACTCACACCAAGGTGGCACGTGGCACAGCCCTGTGGGAAAGCCTCGTGGGAAAGCCTCGAGGGACAGCCTCGAGGGAAAACCACAGATCCCTTGATCCACGTGACAGGAAGCGTGACACTACTGCTGCAGCTCGGGAGGAAAGCGCACGTGCATGCCCCCACTCGAGACGAGGCCTGACTCCCCTGGGGAGACTCAGAAGCACCCCAAGATCCATGGCAACACTGGAGAGGAATCCTCAGGTTCCGGCCCCGACTCCACACAAGGACTGAGGCCCCGGCATGGACGGGAGATGAATCCCGAGAGGTCCCCTAGCAACTCGCATGGGGACTGGCCTTTCCTGAGGCCACCAGAGCGGGTCCCTGAGGTCCCCGTCGTAACTCGAGAAGACCTGCCGCAACTCGAGAAAATCCAGGAGGTTCTCCCCTCCAGGCGAGATGAGGCCCATTTCCGCTGAGGCGTCTCGAGGCTGATCACACCTCACCTCTGGAACTTCGAAAGGGTCCTTCACACCCTTGGTGCAAGTCAAGAAGTTCCCCGACATACCCGTCTCCACTCGAGAGGAATCACGAGGGTCCCGCCCACATCCAGAGGAGCCCCGTTTCCGCCTCGTAGCTCGAGATGAGGGATCCTTTCCCTGCTTCGTCGGGAAAGAGTTCCCGGCGTTCCCGTCGCATCTCAAGAGGAGGCCCTCTCAACAGGAACGGCGAGAGGAACTCCAGGGTCGTGCCACCATTCCAAGAGTCCCCCAGATGTCTCAGTCCATTCCAGAGGAACCTCTTTTCCCTTCACCGGCTCGTCTTTCACGCCGAGGATCGACTCACACCAAGGTGGCACGTGGCACAGCCCTGTGGGAAAGCCTCGTGGGAAACCCTCGAGGGACAGCCTCGAGGGAAAGCCACAGATCCCTTGATCCACGTGACAGGAAGCGTGACAATACTGCTGCAGCTCGGGAGGAAAGCGCACGTGCATGCCCCCACTCGAGACGAGGCCTGACTCCCCTGGGGAGACTTAGAAGCACCCCAAGATCCATGGCAACACTGGAGAGGAATACTCAGGTTCCGGCCCCGACTCCACACAAGGACTGAGGCCCCGGCATGGACGGGAGAGGAATCCCGAGAGGTCCCCTAGCAACTCGCATGGGGACTGGCCTTTCCTGAGGCCACCAGAGCGGGTCCCTGAGGTCCCCGTCGTAACTCGAGAAGACCTGCCGCAACTCGAGAAAATCCAGGAGGTTCTCCCCTCCAGGCGAGATGAGGCCCATTTCCGCTGAGGCGTCTCGAGGCTGATCACACCTCACCTCTGGAACTTCGAAAGGGTCCTTCACACCCTTGGTGCAAATCAAGAAGTTCCCCGACATACCCGTCTCCACTCGAGAGGAATCACGAGGGTCCCGCCCACATCCAGAGGAGCCCCGTTTCCGCCTCGTAGCTCGAGATGAGGGATCCTTTCCCTGCTTCGTCGGGAAAGAGTTCCCGGCGTTCCCGTCGCATCTCAAGAGGAGGCCCTCTCAACAGGAACGGCGAGAGGAACTCCAGGGTCGTGCCACCATTCCAAGAGTCCCCCAGATGTCTCAGTCCATTCCAGAGGAACCTCTTTTCCCTTCACCGGCTCGTCTTTCACGCCGAGGATCGACTCACACCAAGGTGGCACGTGGCACAGCCCTGTGGGAAAGCCTCGTGGGAAAGCCTCGAGGGACAGCCTCGAGGGAAAACCACAGATCCCTTGATCCACGTGACAGGAAGCGTGACACTACTGCTGCAGCTCGGGAGGAAAGCGCACGTGCATGCCCCCACTCGAGACGAGGCCTGACTCCCCTGGGGAGACTCAGAAGCACCCCAAGATCCATGGCAACACTGGAGAGGAATCCTCAGGTTCCGGCCCCGACTCCACACAAGGACTGAGGCCCCGGCATGGACGGGAGATGAATCCCGAGAGGTCCCCTAGCAACTCGCATGGGGACTGGCCTTTCCTGAGGCCACCAGAGCGGGTCCGTGAGGTCCCCGTCGTAACTCGAGAAGACCTGCCGCAACTCGAGAAAATCCAGGAGGTTCTCCCCTCCAGGCGAGATGACGCCCATTTCCGCTGAGGCGTCTCGAGGCTGATCACACCTCACCTCTGGAACTTCGAAAGGGTCCTTCACACCCATGGTGCAAGTCAAGAAGTTCCCCGACATACCCGTCTCCACTCGAAAGGAATCACGAGGGTCCCGCCCACATCCAGAGGAGCCCCGTTTCCGCCTCGTAGCTCGAGATGAGGGATCCTTTCCCTGCTTCGTCGGGAAAGAGTTCCCGGCATTCCCGTCGCATCTCAAGAGGAGGCCCTCTCAACAGGAAGGGCGAGAGGAACTCCAGGGTCGTGCCACCATTCCAAGAGTCCCCCAGATGTCTCAGTCTATTCCAGAGGAACCTCTTTTCCCTTCACCGGCTCGTCTTTCACGCCGAGGATCGACTCCCACCAAGGTGGCACGTGGCACAGCCCTGTGGGAAAGCCTCGTGGGAAAGCCTCGAGGGACAGCCTCGAGGGAAAGCCACAGATCCCTTGATCCACGTGACAGGAAGCGTGACACTACTGCTGCAGCTCGGGAGGATAGCGCACGTGCATGCCCCCACTCGAGACGAGGCCTGACTCCCCTGGGGAGACTCAGAAGCACCCCAAGATCCATGGCAACACTGGAGAGGAATCCTCAGGTTCCGGCCCCGACTCCACACAAGGACTGAGGCCCCGGCATGGACGGGAGAGGAATCCCGAGAGGTCCCCTAGCAACTCGCATGGGGACTGGCCTTTCCTGAGGCCACCAGAGCGGGTCCCTGAGGTCCCCGTCGTAACTCGAGAAGACCTGCCGCAACTCGAGAAAATCCAGGAGGTTCCCCCCTCCAGGCGAGATTAGGCCCATTTCCGCTGAGGCGTCTCGAGGCTGATCACACCTCACCTCTGGAACTTCAAAGGGTCCTTCACACCCTTGGTGTAAATCAAGAAGTTCCCCGACCTAGCCGTCTCCACTCGAGAGGAATCACCAGGGTCCCGCCCACATCCAGAGGAGCCCCGTTTCCGCCTCGTAGCTCGAGATGAGGGATCCTTTCCCTGCTTCGTCGGGAAAGAGTTCCCGGCGTTCCCGTCGCATCTCAAGAGGAGGCCCTCTCAACAGGAACGGCGAGAGGAACTCCAGGGTCGTGCCACCATTCCAAGAGTCCCCCAGATGTCTCAGTCCATTCCAGAGGAACCCCTTTTCCCTTCACCGGCTCGTCTTTCACACCGAGGATCGACTCACACCAAGGTGGCACGTGGCACAGCCCTGTGGGAAAGCCTCGTGGGAAAGCCTCGAGGGACAGCCTCGAGGGAAAGCCACAGATCCCTTGATCCACGTGACAGGAAGCGTGCCACTACTGCTGCAGCTCGGGAGGAAAGCGCACGTGCATGCCCCCACTCGAGACGAGGCCTGACTCCCCTGGGGAGACTCAGAAGCACCCCAAGATCCATGGCAACACTGGAGAGGAATCCTCAGGTTCCGGCCCCGACTCCACACAAGGACTGAGGCCCCGGCATGGACGGGAGAGGAATCCCGAGAGGTCCCCTAGCAACTCGCATGGGGACTGGCCTTTCCTGAGGCCACCAGAGCGGGTCCCTGAAGTCCCCGTCGTAACTCGAGAAGACCTGCCGCAACTGGAGAAAATCCAGGAGGTTCTCCCCTCCAGGCGAGATGAGGCCCATTTCCGCTGAGGCGTCTCGAGGCTGATCACACCTCACCTCTGGAACTTCGAAAGGGTCCTTCACACCCTTGGTGCAAATCAAGAAGTTCCCCGACATACCCGTCTCCACTCGAGAGGAATCACGAGGGTCCCGCCCACATCCAGAGGAGCCCCGTTTCCGCCTCGTAGCTCGAGATGAGGGATCCTTTCCCTGCTTCGTCGGCAAAGAGTTCCCGGCGTTCCCGTCGCATCTCAAGAGGAGGCCCTCTCAACAGGAACGGCGAGAGGAACTCCAGGGTCGTGCCACCATTCCAAGAGTCCCCCAGATGTCTCAGTCCATTCCAGAGGAACCTCTTTTCCCTTCACCGGCTCGTCTTTCACGCCGAGGATCGACTCACACCAAGGTGGCACGTGGCACAGCCCTGTGGGAAAGCCTCGTGGGAAAGCCTCGAGGGACAGCCTCGAGGGAAAGCCACAGATCCCTTGATCCACGTGACAGGAAGCGTGACACTACTGCTGCAGCTCGGGAGGAAAGCGCACGTGCATGCCCCCACTCGAGACGAGGCCTGACTCCCCTGGGGAGACTCAGAAGCACCCCAAGATCCATGGCAACACTGGAGAGGAATCCTCAGGTTCCGGCCCCGACTCCACACAAGGACTGAGGCCCCGGCATGGACGGGAGAGGAATCCCGAGAGGTCCCCTAGCAACTCGAATGGGGACTGGCCTTTCCTGAGGCCACCAGAGCGGGTCCCTGAGGTCCCCGTCGTAACTCGAGAAGACCTGCCGCAACTCGAGAAAATCCAGGAGGTTCTCCCCTCCAGGCGAGATGAGGCCCATTTCCGCTGAGGCGTCTCGAGGCTGATCACACCTCACCTCTGGAACTTCGAAAGGGTCCTTCACACCCTTGGTGCAAGTCAAGAAGTTCCCCGACATACCCGTCTCCACTCGAGAGGAATCACGAGGGTCCCGCCCACATCCAGAGGAGCCCCGTTTCCGCCTCGTAGCTCGAGATGAGGGATCCTTTCCCTGCTTCGTCGGGAAAGAGTTCCCGGCGTTCCCGTCGCATCTCAAGAGGAGGCCCTCTCAACAGGAACGGCGAGAGGAACTCCAGGGTCGTGCCACCATTCCAAGAGTCCCCCAGATGTCTCAGTCCATTCCAGAGGAACCTCTTTTCCCTTCACCGGCTCGTCTTTCACGCCGAGGATCGACTCACACCAAGGTGGCACGTGGCACAGCCCTGTGGGAAAGCCTCGTGGGAAAGCCTCGAGGGACAGCCTCGAGGGAAAACCACAGATCCCTTGATCCACGTGACAGGAAGCGTGACACTACTGCTGCAGCTCGGGAGGAAAGCGCACGTGCATGCCCCCACTCGAGACGAGGCCTGACTCCCCTGGGGAGACTCAGAAGCACCCCAAGATCCATGGCAACACTGGAGAGGAATCCTCAGGTTCCGGCCCCGACTCCACACAAGGACTGAGGCCCCGGCATGGACGGGAGATGAATCCCGAGAGGTCCCCTAGCAACTCGCATGGGGACTGGCCTTTCCTGAGGCCACCAGAGCGGGTCCCTGAGGTCCCCGTCGTAACTCGAGAAGACCTGCCGCAACTCGAGAAAATCCAGGAGGTTCTCCCCTCCAGGCGAGATGAGGCCCATTTCCGCTGAGGCGTCTCGAGGCTGATCACACCTCACCTCTGGAACTTCGAAAGGGTCCTTCACACCCTTGGTGCAAGTCAAGAAGTTCCCCGACATACCCGTCTCCACTCGAGAGGAATCACGAGGGTCCCGCCCACATCCAGAGGAGCCCCGTTTCCGCCTCGTAGCTCGAGATGAGGGATCCTTTCCCTGCTTCGTCGGGAAAGAGTTCCCGGCGTTCCCGTCGCATCTCAAGAGGAGGCCCTCTCAACAGGAACGGCGAGAGGAACTCCAGGGTCGTGCCACCATTCCAAGAGTCCCCCAGATGTCTCAGTCCATTCCAGAGGAACCTCTTTTCCCTTCACCGGCTCGTCTTTCACGCCGAGGATCGACTCACACCAAGGTGGCACGTGGCACAGCCCTGTGGGAAAGCCTCGTGGGAAACCCTCGAGGGACAGCCTCGAGGGAAAGCCACAGATCCCTTGATCCACGTGACAGGAAGCGTGACAATACTGCTGCAGCTCGGGAGGAAAGCGCACGTGCATGCCCCCACTCGAGACGAGGCCTGACTCCCCTGGGGAGACTTAGAAGCACCCCAAGATCCATGGCAACACTGGAGAGGAATACTCAGGTTCCGGCCCCGACTCCACACAAGGACTGAGGCCCCGGCATGGACGGGAGAGGAATCCCGAGAGGTCCCCTAGCAACTCGCATGGGGACTGGCCTTTCCTGAGGCCACCAGAGCGGGTCCCTGAGGTCCCCGTCGTAACTCGAGAAGACCTGCCGCAACTCGAGAAAATCCAGGAGGTTCTCCCCTCCAGGCGAGATGAGGCCCATTTCCGCTGAGGCGTCTCGAGGCTGATCACACCTCACCTCTGGAACTTCGAAAGGGTCCTTCACACCCTTGGTGCAAATCAAGAAGTTCCCCGACATACCCGTCTCCACTCGAGAGGAATCACGAGG
Organism: Budorcas taxicolor; assembly: GCF_023091745.1. Taxonomy (NCBI): domain Eukaryota; kingdom Metazoa; phylum Chordata; class Mammalia; order Artiodactyla; family Bovidae; genus Budorcas; species Budorcas taxicolor. The sequence continues at coordinate 240,117 of NW_026291637.1, read as the reverse complement.
GTCCCGCCCACATCCAGAGGAGCCCCGTTTCCGCCTCGTAGCTCGAGATGAGGGATCCTTTCCCTGCTTCGTCGGGAAAGAGTTCCCGGCGTTCCCGTCGCATCTCAAGAGGAGGCCCTCTCAACAGGAACGGCGAGAGGAACTCCAGGGTCGTGCCACCATTCCAAGAGTCCCCCAGATGTCTCAGTCCATTCCAGAGGAACCTCTTTTCCCTTCACCGGCTCGTCTTTCACGCCGAGGATCGACTCACACCAAGGTGGCACGTGGCACAGCCCTGTGGGAAAGCCTCGTGGGAAAGCCTCGAGGGACAGCCTCGAGGGAAAACCACAGATCCCTTGATCCACGTGACAGGAAGCGTGACACTACTGCTGCAGCTCGGGAGGAAAGCGCACGTGCATGCCCCCACTCGAGACGAGGCCTGACTCCCCTGGGGAGACTCAGAAGCACCCCAAGATCCATGGCAACACTGGAGAGGAATCCTCAGGTTCCGGCCCCGACTCCACACAAGGACTGAGGCCCCGGCATGGACGGGAGATGAATCCCGAGAGGTCCCCTAGCAACTCGCATGGGGACTGGCCTTTCCTGAGGCCACCAGAGCGGGTCCGTGAGGTCCCCGTCGTAACTCGAGAAGACCTGCCGCAACTCGAGAAAATCCAGGAGGTTCTCCCCTCCAGGCGAGATGACGCCCATTTCCGCTGAGGCGTCTCGAGGCTGATCACACCTCACCTCTGGAACTTCGAAAGGGTCCTTCACACCCATGGTGCAAGTCAAGAAGTTCCCGCGACATACCCGTCTCCACTCGAAAGGAATCACGAGGGTCCCGCCCACATCCAGAGGAGCCCCGTTTCCGCCTCGTAGCTCGAGATGAGGGATCCTTTCCCTGCTTCGTCGGGAAAGAGTTCCCGGCGTTCCCGTCGCATCTCAAGAGGAGGCCCTCTCAACAGGAAGGGCGAGAGGAACTCCAGGGTCGTGCCACCATTCCAAGAGTCCCCCAGATGTCTCAGTCTATTCCAGAGGAACCTCTTTTCCCTTCACCGGCTCGTCTTTCACGCCGAGGATCGACTCCCACCAAGGTGGCACGTGGCACAGCCCTGTGGGAAAGCCTCGTGGGAAAGCCTCGAGGGACAGCCTCGAGGGAAAGCCACAGATCCCTTGATCCACGTGACAGGAAGCGTGACACTACTGCTGCAGCTCGGGAGGATAGCGCACGTGCATGCCCCCACTCGAGACGAGGCCTGACTCCCCCTGGGGAGACTCAGAAGCACCCCAAGATCCATGGCAACACTGGAGAGGAATCCTCAGGTTCCGGCCCCGACTCCACACAAGGACTGAGGGCCCCGGCATGGACGGGAGAGGAATCCCGAGAGGTCCCCTAGCAACTCGCATGGGGACTGGCCTTTCCTGAGGCCACCAGAGCGGGGTCCCTGAGGTCCCCGTCGTAACTCGAGAAGACCTGCCGCAACTCCGAGAAAATCCAGGAGGTTCCCCCCTCCAGGCGAGATTAGGCCCATTTCCGCTGAGGCGTCTCGAGGCTGATCACACCTCACCTCTGGAACTTCAAAGGGTCCTTCACACCCTTGGTGTAAATCAAGAAGTTCCCCGACCTAGCCGTCTCCACTCGAGAGGAATCACCAGGGTCCCGCCCACATCCAGAGGAGCCCCGTTTCCGCCTCGTAGCTCGAGATGAGGGATCCTTTCCCTGCTTCGTCGGGAAAGAGTTCCCCGGCGTTCCCGTCGCATCTCAAGCAGGAGGCCCTCTCAACAGGAACGGCGAGAGGAACTCCAGGGTCGTGCCACCATTCCAAGAGTCCCCCAGATGTCTCAGTCCATTCCAGAGGAACCCCTTTTCCCTTCACCGGCTCGTCTTTCACACCGAGGATCGACTCACACCAAGGTGGCACGTGGCACAGCCCTGTGGGAAAGCCTCGTGGGAAAGCCTCGAGGGACAGCCTCGAGGGAAAGCCACAGATCCCTTGATCCACGTGACAGGAAGCGTGCCACTACTGCTGCAGCTCGGGAGGAAAGCGCACGTGCATGCCCCCCACTCGAGACGAGGCCTGACTCCCCTGGGGAGACTCAGAAGCACCCCAAGATCCATGGCAACACTGGAGAGGAATCCTCAGGGTTCCGGCCCCGACTCCACACAAGGACTGAGGCCCCGGCATGGACGGGAGAGGAATCCCGAGAGGTCCCCTAGCAACTCGCATGGGGACTGGCCTTTCCTGAGGCCACCAGAGCGGGTCCCTGAAGTCCCCGTCGTAACTCGAGAAGACCTGCCGCAACTGGGAGAAAATCCAGGAGGTTCTCCCCTCCAGGCGAGATGAGGCCCATTTCCGCTGAGGCGTCTCGAGGCTGATCACACCTCACCTCTGGAACTTCGAAAGGGTCCTTCACACCCTTGGTGCAAATCAAGAAGTTCCCCCGACATACCCCGTCTCCACTCGAGAGGAATCACCGAGGGGTCCCGCCCACATCCAGAGGAGCCCCGTTTCCGCCTCGTAGCTCGAGATGAGGGATCCTTTCCCTGCTTCGTCGGCAAAGAGTTCCCGGCGTTCCCGTCGCATCTCAAGAGGAGGCCCTCTCAACAGGAACGGCGAGAGGAACTCCAGGGGTCGTGCCACCATTCCAAGAGTCCCCCAGATGTCTCAGTCCATTCCAGAGGAACCTCTTTTCCCTTCACCGGCTCGTCTTTCACGCCGAGGATCGACTCACACCAAGGTGGCACGTGGCACAGCCCTGTGGGAAAGCCTCGTGGGAAAGCCTCGAGGGACAGCCTCGAGGGAAAGCCACAGATCCCTTGATCCACGTGACAGGAAGCGTGACACTACTGCTGCAGCTCGGGAGGAAAGCGCACGTGCATGCCCCCACTCGAGACGAGGCCTGACTCCCCTGGGGAGACTCAGAAGCACCCCAAGATCCATGGCAACACTGGAGAGGAATCCTCAGGTTCCCGGCCCCGACTCCACACAAGGACTGAGGCCCCGGCATGGACGGGAGAGGAATCCCGAGAGGTCCCCTAGCAACTCGAATGGGGACTGGCCTTTCCTGAGGCCACCAGAGCGGGTCCCTGAGGTCCCCGTCGTAACTCGAGAAGACCTGCCGCAACTCGAGAAAATCCAGGAGGTTCTCCCCTCCAGGCGAGATGAGGCCCATTTCCGCTGAGGCGTCTCGAGGCTGATCACACCTCACCTCTGGAACTTCGAAAGGGTCCTTCACACCCTTGGTGCAAGTCAAGAAGTTCCCCGACATACCCGTCTCCACTCGAGAGGAATCACGAGGGTCCCGCCCACATCCAGAGGAGCCCCGTTTCCGCCTCGTAGCTCGAGATGAGGGATCCTTTCCCTGCTTCGTCGGGAAAGAGTTCCCGGCGTTCCCGTCGCATCTCAAGAGGAGGCCCTCTCAACAGGAACGGCGAGAGGAACTCCAGGGTCGTGCCACCATTCCAAGAGTCCCCCAGATGTCTCAGTCCATTCCAGAGGAACCTCTTTTCCCTTCACCGGCTCGTCTTTCACGCCGAGGATCGACTCACACCAAGGTGGCACGTGGCACAGCCCTGTGGGAAAGCCTCGTGGGAAAGCCTCGAGGGACAGCCTCGAGGGAAAGCCACAGATCCCTTGATCCACGTGACAGGAAGCGTGACACTACTGCTGCAGCTCGGGAGGAAAGCGCACGTGCATGCCCCCACTCGAGACGAGGCCTGACTCCCCTGGGGAGACTCAGAAGCACCCCAAGATCCATGGCAACACTGGAGAGGAATCCTCAGGTTCCGGCCCCGACTCCACACAAGGACTGAGGCCCCGGCATGGACGGGAGAGGAATCCCGAGAGGTCCCCTAGCAACTCGCATGGGGACTGGCCTTTCCTGAGGCCACCAGAGCGGGTCCCTGAGGTCCCCGTCGTAACTCGAGAAGACCTGACGCAACTCGAGAAAATCCAGGAGGTTCTCCCCTCCAGGCGAGATGAGGCCCATTTCCGCTGAGGCATCTCGAGGCTGATCACACCTCACCTCTGGAACTTCGAAAGGGTCCTTCACACCCTTGGTGCAAGTCAAGAAGTTCCCCGACATACCCGTCTCCACTCGAGAGGAATCACGAGGGTCCCGCCCACATCCAGAGGAGCCCCGTTTCCGCCTCGTAGCTCGAGATGAGGGATCCTTTCCCTGCTTCGTCGGGAAAGATCTCAAGAGGAGGCCCTCTCAACAGGAACGGCGAGAGGAACTCCAGGGTCGTGCCACCATTCCAAGAGTCCCCCAGATGTCTCAGTCCATTCCAGAGGAACCTCTTTTCCCTTCACCGGCTCGTCTTTCACGCCGAGGATCGACTCACACCAAGGTGGCACGTGGCACAGCCCTGTGGGAAAGCCTCGTGGGAAAGCCTCGAGGGACAGCCTCGAGGGAAAGCCACAGATCCCTTGATCCACGTGACAGGAAGCGTGACACTACTGCTGCAGCTCGGGAGGAAAGCGCACGTGCATGCCCCCACTCGAGACGAGGCCTGACTCCCCTGGGGAGACTCAGAAGCACCCCAAGATCCATGGCAACACTGGAGAGGAATCCTCAGGTTCCGGCCCGACTCCACACAAGGACTGAGGCCCCGGCATGGACGGGAGAGGAATCCCGAGAGGTCCCCTAGCAACTCGCATGGGGACTGGCCTTTCCTGAGGCCACCAGAGCGGGTCCCTGAGGTCCCCGTCGTAACTCGAGAAGACCTGACGCAACTCGAGAAAATCCAGGAGGTTCTCCCCTCCAGGCGAGATGAGGCCCATTTCCGCTGAGGCGTCTCGAGGCTGATCACACCTCACCTCTGGAACTTCGAAAGGGTCCTTCACACCCTTGGTGCAAGTCAAGAAGTTCCCCGACATACCCGTCTCCACTCGAGAGGAATCACGAGGGTCCCGCCCACATCCAGAGGAGCCCCGTTTCCGCCTCGTAGCTCGAGATGAGGGATCCTTTCCCTGCTTCGTCGGGAAAGAGTTCCCGGCGTTCCCGTCGCATCTCAAGAGGAGGCCCTCTCAACAGGAACGGCGAGAGGAACTCCAGGGTCGTGCCACCATTCCAAGAGTCCCCCAGATGTCTCAGTCCATTCCAGAGGAACCTCTTTTCCCTTCACCGCTCGTCTTTCACGCCGAGGATCGACTCACACCAAGGTGGCACGTGGCACAGCCCTGTGGGAAAGCCTCGTGGGAAAGCCTCGAGGGACAGCCTCGAGGGAAAACCACAGATCCCTTGATCCACGTGACAGGAAGCGTGACACTACTGCTGCAGCTCGGGAGGAAAGCGCACGTGCATGCCCCCACTCGAGACGAGGCCTGACTCCCCTGGGGAGACTCAGAAGCACCCAAGATCCATGGCAACACTGGAGAGGAATCCTCAGGTTCCGGCCCCGACTCCACACAAGGACTGAGGCCCCGGCATGGACGGGAGAGGAATCCCGAGAGGTCCCCTAGCAACTCGCATGGGGACTGGCCTTTCCTGAGGCCACCAGAGCGGGTCCCTGAGGTCCCCGTCGTAACTCGAGAAGACCTGCCGCAACTCGAGAAAATCCAGGAGGTTCTCCCCTCCAGGCGAGATGAGGCCCATTTCCGCTGAGGCGTCTCGAGGCTGATCACACCTCACCTCTGGAACTTCGAAAGGGTCCTTCACACCCTTGGTGCAAATCAAGAAGTTCCCCGACGTACCCGTCTCCACTCGAGAGGAATCACGAGGGTCCCGCCCACATCCAGAGGAGCCCCGTTTCCGCCTCGTAGCTCGAGATGAGGGATCCTTTCCCTGCTTCGTCGGGAAAGAGTTCCCGGCGTTCCCGTCGCATCTCAAGAGGAGGCCCTCTCAACAGGAACGGCGAGAGGAACTCCAGGGTCGTGCCACCATTCCAAGAGTCCCCCAGATGTCTCAGTCCATTCCAGAGGAACCTCTTTTCCCTTCACCGGCTCGTCTTTCACGCCGAGGATCGACTCACACCAAGGTGGCACGTGGCACAGCCCTGTGGGAAAGCCTCGTGGGAAAGCCTCGAGGGACAGCCTCGAGGGAAAGCCACAGATCCCTTGATCCACGTGACAGGAAGCGTGACACTACTGCTGCAGCTCGGGAGGAAAGCGCACGTGCATGCCCCCACTCGAGACGAGGCCTGACTCCCCTGGGGAGACTCAGAAGCACCCCAAGATCCATGGCAACACTGAGAGGAATCCTCAGGTTCCGGCCCCGACTCCACACAAGGACTGAGGCCCCGGCATGGACGGGAGAGGAATCCCGAGAGGTCCCCTAGCAACTCGCATGGGGACTGGCCTTTCCTGAGGCCACCAGAGCGGGTCCCTGAGGTCCCCGTCGTAACTCGAGAAGACCTGACGCAACTCGAGAAAATCCAGGAGGTTCTCCCCTCCAGGCGAGATGAGGCCCATTTCCGCTGAGGCGTCTCGAGGCTGATCACACCTCACCTCTGGAACTTCGAAAGGGTCCTTCACACCCTTCCTTGGTGCAAGTCAAGAAGTTCCCCGACATACCCGTCTCCACTCGAGAGGAATCACGAGGGTCCCGCCCACATCCAGAGGAGCCCCGTTTCCGCCTCGTAGCTCGAGATGAGGGATCCTTTCCCTGCTTCGTCGGGAAAGAGTTCCCGGCGTTCCCGTCGCATCTCAAGAGGAGGCCCTCTCAACAGGAACGGCGAGAGGAACTCCAGGGTCGTGCCACCATTCCAAGAGTCCCCCAGATGTCTCAGTCCATTCCAGAGGAACCTCTTTTCCCTTCACCGGCTCGTCTTTCACGCCGAGGATCGACTCACACCAAGGTGGCACGTGGCACAGCCCTGTGGGAAAGCCTCGTGGGAAAGCCTCGAGGGACAGCCTCGAGGGAAAGCCACAGATCCCTTGATCCACGTGACAGGAAGCGTGACACTACTGCTGCAGCTCGGGAGGAAAGCGCACGTGCATGCCCCCACTCGAGACGAGGCCTGACTCCCCTGGGGAGACTCAGAAGCACCCCAAGATCCATGGCAACACTGGAGAGGAATCCTCAGGTTCCGGCCCCGACTCCACACAAGGACTGAGGCCCCGGCATGGACGGGAGAGGAATCCCGAGAGGTCCCCTAGCAACTCGCATGGGGACTGGCCCTTTCCTGAGGCCACCAGAGCGGGTCCCTGAGGTCCCCGTCGTAACTCGAGAAGACCTGCCGCAACTCGAGAAAATCCAGGAGGTTCTCCCCTCCAGGCGAGATGAGGCCCATTTCCGCTGAGGCGTCTCGAGGCTGATCACAACCTCACCTCTGGAACTTCGAAAGGGTCCTTCACACCCTTGGTGCAAGTCAAGAAGTTCCCCGACGTACCCGTCTCCACTCGAGAGGAATCACGAGGGTCCCGCCCACATCCAGAGGAGCCCCGTTTCCGCCTCGTAGCTCGAGATGAGGGATCCTTTCCCTGCTTCGTCGGGAAAGAGTTCCCGGCGTTCCCGTCGCATCTCAAGAGGAGGCCCTCTCAACAGGAACGGCGAGAGGAACTCCAGGGTCGTGCCACCATTCCAAGAGTCCCCCAGATGTCTCAGTCCATTCCAGAGGAACCTCTTTTCCCTTCACCGGCTCGTCTTTCACGCCGAGGATCGACTCACACCAAGGTGGCACGTGGCACAGCCCTGTGGGAAAGCCTCGTGGGAAAGCCTCGAGGGACAGCCTTGAGGGAAAGCCACAGATCCCTTGATCCACGTGACAGGAAGCGTGACACTACTGCTGCAGCTCGGGAGGAAAGCGCACGTGCATGCCCCCACTCGAGACGAGGCCTGACTCCCCTGGGGAGACTCAGAAGCACCCCAAGATCCATGGCAACACTGGAGAGGAATCCTCAGGTTCCGGCCCCGACTCCACACAAGGACTGAGGCCCCGGCATGGACGGGAGAGGAAACCCGAGAGGTCCCCTAGCAACTCGCATGGGGACTGGCCTTTCCTGAGGCCACCAGAGCGGGTCCCTGAGGTCCCCGTCGTAACTCGAGAAGACCTGACGCAACTCGAGAAAATCCAGGAGGTTCTCCCCTCCAGGCGAGATGAGGCCCATTTCCGCTGAGGCGTCTCGAGGCTGATCACACCTCACCTCTGGAACTTCGAAAGGGTCCTTCACACCCTTGGTGCAAGTCAAGAAGTTCCCCGACATACCCGTCTCCACTCGAGAGGAATCACGAGGGTCCCGCCCACATCCAGAGGAGCCCCGTTTCCGCCTCGTAGCTCGAGATGAGGGATCCTTTCCCTGCTTCGTCGGGAAAGAGTTCCCGGCGTTCCCGTCGCATCTCAAGAGGAGGCCCTCTCAACAGGAACGGCGAGAGGAACTCCAGGGTCGTGCCACCATTCCAAGAGTCCCCCAGATGTCTCAGTCCATTCCAGAGGAACCTCTTTTCCCTTCACCGGCTCGTCTTTCACGCCGAGGATCGACTCACACCAAGGTGGCACGTGGCACAGCCCTGTGGGAAAGCCTCGTGGGAAAGCCTCGAGGGACAGCCTCGAGGGAAAGCCACAGATCCCTTGATCCACGTGACAGGAAGCGTGACACTACTGCTGCAGCTCGGGAGGAAAGCGCACGTGCATGCCCCCACTCGAGACGAGGCCTGACTCCCCTGGGGAGACTCAGAAGCACCCCAAGATCCATGGCAACACTGGAGAGGAATCCTCAGGTTCCGGCCCCGACTCCACACAAGGACTGAGGCCCCGGCATGGACGGGAGAGGAATCCCGAGAGGTCCCCTAGCAACTCGCATGGGGACTGGCCTTTCCTGAGGCCACCAGAGCGGGTCCCTGAGGTCCCCGTCGTAACTCGAGAAGACCTGCCGCAACTCGAGAAAATCCAGGAGGTTCTCCCCTCCAGGCGAGATGAGGCCCATTTCCGCTGAGGCGTCTCGAGGCTGATCACACCTCACCTCTGGAACTTCGAAAGGGTCCTTCACACCCTTGGTGCAAGTCAAGAAGTTCCCCGACATACCCGTCTCCACTCGAGAGGAATCACGAGGGTCCCGCCCACATCCAGAGGAGCCCCGTTTCCGCCTCGTAGCTCGAGATGAGGGATCCTTTCCCTGCTTCGTCGGGAAAGAGTTCCCGGCGTTCCCGTCGCATCTCAAGAGGAGGCCCTCTCAACAGGAACGGCGAGAGGAACTCCAGGGTCGTGCCACCATTCCAAGAGTCCCCCAGATGTCTCAGTCCATTCCAGAGGAACCTCTTTTCCCTTCACCGGCTCGTCTTTCACGCCGAGGATCGACTCACACCAAGGTGGCACGTGGCACAGCCCTGTGGGAAAGCCTCGTGGGAAAGCCTCGAGGGACAGCCTCGAGGGAAAGCCACAGATCCCTTGATCCACGTGACAGGAAGCGTGACACTACTGCTGCAGCTCGGGAGGAAAGCGCACGTGCATGCCCCCACTCGAGACGAGGCCTGACTCCCCTGGGGAGACTCAGAAGCACCCCAAGATCCATGGCAACACTGGAGAGGAATCCTCAGGTTCCGGCCCCGACTCCACACAAGGACTGAGGCCCCGGCATGGACGGGAGAGGAATCCCGAGAGGTCCCCTAGCAACTCGCATGGGGACTGGCCTTTCCTGAGGCCACCAGAGCGGGTCCCTGAGGTCCCCGTCGTAACTCGAGAAGACCTGCCGCAACTCGAGAAAATCCAGGAGGTTCTCCCCTCCAGGCGAGATGAGGCCCATTTCCGCTGAGGCGTCTCGAGGCTGATCACACCTCACCTCTGGAACTTCGAAAGGGTCCTTCACACCCTTGGTGCAAGTCAAGAAGTTCCCCGACATACCCGTCTCCACTCGAGAGGAATCACGAGGGTCCCGCCCACATCCAGAGGAGCCCCGTTTCCGCCTCGTAGCTCGAGATGAGGGATCCTTTCCCTGCTTCGTCGGGAAAGAGTTCCCGGCGTTCCCGTCGCATCTCAAGAGGAGGCCCTCTCAACAGGAACGGCGAGAGGAACTCCAGGGTCGTGCCACCATTCCAAGAGTCCCCCAGATGTCTCAGTCCATTCCAGAGGAACCTCTTTTCCCTTCACCGGCTCGTCTTTCACGCCGAGGATCGACTCACACCAAGGTGGCACGTGGCACAGCCCTGTGGGAAAGCCTCGTGGGAAAGCCTCGAGGGACAGCCTCGAGGGAAAGCCACAGATCACTTGATCCACGTGACAGGAAGCGTGACACTACTGCTGCAGCTCGGGAGGAAAGCGCACGTGCATGCCCCCACTCGAGACGAGGCCTGACTCCCCTGGGGAGACTCAGAAGCACCCCAAGATCCATGGCAACACTGGAGAGGAATCCTCAGGTTCCGGCCCCGACTCCACACAAGGACTGAGGCCCCGGCATGGACGGGAGAGGAATCCCGAGAGGTCCCCTAGCAACTCGCATGGGGACTGGCCTTTCCTGAGGCCACCAGAGCGGGTCCCTGAGGTCCCCGTCGTAACTCGAGAAGACCTGCCGCAACTCGAGAAAATCCAGGAGGTTCTCCCCTCCAGGCGAGATGAGGCCCATTTCCGCTGAGGCGTCTCGAGGCTGATCACACCTCACCTCTGGAACTTCGAAAGGGTCCTTCACACCCTTGGTGCAAATCAAGAAGTTCCCCGACGTACCCGTCTCCACTCGAGAGGAATCACGAGGGTCCCGCCCACATCCAGAGGAGCCCCGTTTCCGCCTCGTAGCTCGAGATGAGGGATCCTTTCCCTGCTTCGTCGGCAAAGAGTTCCCGGCGTTCCCGTCGCATCTCAAGAGGAGGCCCTCTCAACAGGAACGGCGAGAGGAACTCCAGGGTCGTGCCACCATTCCAAGAGTCCCCCAGATGTCTCAGTCCATTCCAGAGGAACCTCTTTTCCCTTCACCGGCTCGTCTTTCACGCCGAGGATCGACTCACACCAAGGTGGCACGTGGCACAGCCCTGTGGAAAAGCCTCGTGGGAAAGCCTCACGGGACAGCTTCGAGGGAAAGCCACAGATCCCTTGATCCACGTGACAGGAAGCGTGACACTACTGCTGCAGCTCGGGAGGAAAGCGCACGTGCATGTCCCCACTCGAGACGAAGCCTAACTCCCCTGGGGAGACTGAGAAGCACGCCAAGATCCATGGCAACACTGGAGAGGAATCCTCAGGTTCCGGCCCCCACTCCACACAAGGACTGAGGCCCCGGCATGGACGGGAGAGGAATCCCGAGAGGTCCCCTAGCAACTCGCATGGGGACTGGCCTTTCCTGAGGCCACCAGAGCGGGTCCCTGAGGTCCCCGTCGTAACTCGAGAAGACCTGCCGCAACTGGAGAAAATCCAGGAGGTTCTCCCCTCCAGGCGAGATGAGGCCCATTTCCGCTGAGGCGTCTCGAGGCTGATCACACCTCACCTCTGGAACTTCGAAAGGGTCCTTCACACCCTTGGTGCAAATCAAGAAGTTCCCCGACCTAGCCGTCTCCACTCGAGAGGAATCACGAGGGTCCCGCCCACATCCAGAGGAGCCCCGTTTCCGCCTCGTAGCTCGAGATGAGGGATCCTTTCCCTGCTTCGTCGGCAAAGAGTTCCCGGCGTTCCCGTCGCATCTCAAGAGGAGGCCCTCTCAAGAGGAACGGCGAGAGGAACTCCAGGGTCGTGCCACCATTCCAAGAGTCCCCCAGATGTCTCAGTCCATTCCTGAGGAACCTCTTTTCCCTTAAACGGCTCGTCTTTCACGCCGAGGATCGACTCACACCAAGGTGGCACGTGGCACAGCCCTGTGGGAAAGCCTCGTGGGAAAGCCTCGAGGGACAGCCTCGAGGGAAAGCCACAGATCCCTTGATCCACGTGACAGGAAGCGTGACACTACTGCTGCAGCTCGGGAGGAAAGCGCACGTGCATGCCCCCACTCGAGACGAGGCCTGACTCCCCTGGGGAGACTCAGAAGCACCCCAAGATCCATGGCAACAATGGAGAGGAATCCTCAGGTTCCGGCCCCGACTCCACACAAGGACTGAGGCCCCGGCATGGACGGGAGAGGAATCCCGAGAGGTCCCCTAGCAACTCGCATGGGGACTGGCCTTTCCTGAGGCCACCAGATCGGGTCCCTGAGGTCCCCGTCGTAACTCGAGAAGACCTGCCGCAACTGGAGAAAATCCAGGAGGTTCTCCCCTCCAGGCGAGATGAGGCCCATTTCCGCTGAGGCGTCTCGAGGCTGATCACACCTCACCTCTGGAACTTCGAAAGGCTCCTTCACACCCTTGGTGCAAATCAAGAAGTTCCCCGACCTAGCCGTCTCCACTCGAGAGGAATCACGAGGGTCCCGCCCACATCCAGAGGAGCCCCGTTTCCGCCTCGTAGCTCGAGATGAGGGATCCTTTCCCTGCTTCGTCGGCAAAGAGTTCCCGGCGTTCCCGTCGCATCTCAAGAGGAGGCCCTCTCAAGAGGAACGGCGAGAGGAACTCCAGGGTCGTGCCACCATTCCAAGAGTCCCCCAGATGTCTCAGTCCATTCCTGAGGAACCTCTTTTCCCTTAAACGGCTCGTCTTTCACGCCGAGGATCGACTCACACCAAGGTGGCACGTGGCACAGCCCTGTGGGAAAGCCTCGTGGGAAAGCCTCGAGGGACAGCCTCGAGGGAAAGCCACAGATCCCTTGATCCACGTGACAGGAAGCGTGACACTACTGCTGCAGCTCGGGAGGAAAGCGCACGTGCATGCCCCCACTCGAGACGAGGCCTGACTCCCCTGGGGAGACTCAGAAGCACCCCAAGATCCATGGCAACAATGGAGAGGAATCCTCAGGTTCCGGCCCCGACTCCACACAAGGACTGAGGCCCCGGCATGGACGGGAGAGGAATCCCGAGAGGTCCCCTAGCAACTCGCATGGGGACTGGCCTTTCCTGAGGCCACCAGATCGGGTCCCTGAGGTCCCCGTCGTAACTCGAGAAGACCTGCCGCAACTCGAGAAAATCCAGGAGGTTCTCCCCTCCAGGCGAGATGAGGCCCATTTCCGCTGAGGCGTCTCGAGGCTGATCACACCTCACCTCTGGAACTTCGAAAGGCTCCTTCACACCCTTGGTGCAAATCAAGAAGTTCCCCGACCTAGCCGTCTCCACTCGAGAGGAATCACGAGGGTCCCGCCCACATCCAGAGGAGCCCCGTTTCCGCCTCGTAGCTCGAGATGAGGGATCCTTTCCCTGCTTCGTCGGCAAAGAGTTCCCGGCGTTCCCGTCGCATCTCAAGAGGAGGCCCTCTCAACAGGAACGGCGAGAGGAACTCCAGGGTCGTGCCACCATTCCAAGAGTCCCCCAGATGTCTCAGTCCATTCCAGAGGAACCTCTTTTCCCTTCACCGGCTCGTCTTTCACGCCGAGGATCGACTCACACCAAGGTGGCACGTGGCACAGCCCTGTGGGAAAGCCTCGTGGGAAAGCCTCGAGGGACAGCCTCGAGGGAAAGGCACAGATCCCTTGATCCACGTGACAGGAAGCGTGACAATACTGCTGCAGCTCGGGAGGAAAGCGCACGTGCATGCCCCCACTCGAGACGAGGCCTGACTCCCCTGGGGAGACTCAGAAGCACCCCAAGATCCATGGCAACACTGGAGAGGAATCCTCAGGTTCCGGCCCCGACTCCACACAAGGACTGAGGCCCCGGCATGGACGGGAGAGGAATCCCGAGAGGTCCCCTAGCAACTCGCATGGGGACTGGCCTTTCCTGAGGCCACCAGAGCGGGTCCCTGAGGTCCCCGTCGTAACTCGAGAAGACCTGCCGCAACTCGAGAAAATCCAGGAGGTTCTCCCCTCCAGGCGAGATGAGGCCCATTTCCGCTGAGGCGTCTCGAGGCTGATCACACCTCACCTCTGGAACTTCGAAAGGGTCCTTCACACCCTTGGTGGAAATCAAGAAGTTCCCCGACCCAGCCGTCTCCACTCGAGAGGAATCACGAGGATCCCGCCCACATCCAGAGGAGCCCCGTTTCCGCCTCGTAGCTCGAGATGAGGGATCCTTTCCCTGCTTCGTCGGGAAAGAGTTCCCGGCGTTCCCGTCGCATCTCAAGAGGAGGCCCTCTCAACAGGAACGGCGAGAGGAACTCCAGGGTCGTGCCACCATTCCAAGAGTCCCCCAGATGTCTCAGTCCATTCCAGAGGAACCTCTTTTCCCTTCACCGGCTCGTCTTTCACGCCGAGGATCGACTCACACCAAGGTGGCACGTGGCACAGCCCTGTGGGAAAGCCTCGTGGGAAAGCCTCGAGGGACAGCCTCGAGGGAAAGCCACAGATCCCTTGATCCACGTGACAGGAAGCGTGACACTACTGCTGCAGCTCGGGAGGAAAGCGCACGTGCATGCCCCCACTCGAGACGAGGCCTGACTCCCCTGGGGAGACTCAGAAGCACCCCAAGATCCATGGCAACACTGGAGAGGAATCCTCAGGTTCCGGCCCCGACTCCACACAAGGACTGAGGCCCCGGCATGGACGGGAGAGGAATCCCGAGAGGTCCCCTAGCAACTCGCATGGGGACTGGCCTTTCCTGAGGCCGCCAGAGCGGGTCCCTGAGGTCCCCGTCGTAACTCGAGAAGACCTGCCGCAACTCGAGAAAATCCAGGAGGTTCTCCCCTCCAGGCGAGATGAGGCCCATTTCCGCTGAGGCGTCTCGAGGATGATCACACCTCACCTCTGGAACTTCGAAAGGGTCCTTCACACCCTTGGTGCAAATCAAGAAGTTTCCCGACGTACCCATCTCCACTCGAGAGGAATCACGAGGGTCCCGCCCACATCCAGAGGAGCCCCGTTTCCGCCTCGTAGCTCGAGATGAGGGATCCTTTCCCTGCTTCGTCGGGAAAGAGTTCCCGGCGTTCCCGTCGCATCTCAAGAGGAGGCCCTCTCAACAGGAACGGCGAGAGGAACTCCAGGGTCGTGCCACCATTCCAAGAGTCCCCCAGATGTCTCAGTCCATTCCAGAGGAACCCCTTTTCCCTTCACCGGCTCGTCTTTCACACCGAGGATCGACTCACACCAAGGTGGCACGTGGCACAGCCCTGTGGGAAAGCCTCGTGGGAAAGCCTCGAGGGACAGCCTCGAGGGAAAGCCACAGATCCCTTGATCCACGTGACAGGAAGCGTGACACTACTGCTGCAGCTCGGGAGGAAAGCGCACGTGCATGCCCCCACTCGAGACGAGGCCTGACTCCCCTGGGGAGACTCAGAAGCACCCCAAGATCCATGGCAACACTGGAGAGGAATCCTCAGGTTCCGGCCCCGACTCCACACAAGGACTGAGGCCCCGGCATGGACGGGAGAGGAATCCCGAGAGGTCCCCTAGCAACTCGCATGGGGACTGGCCTTTCCTGAGGCCACCAGAGCGGGTCCCTGAGGTCCCCGTCGTAACTCGAGAAGACCTGCCGCAACTCTAGAAAATCCAGGAGGTTCTCCCCTCCAGGCGAGATGAGGCCCATTTCCGCTGAGGCGTCTCGAGGCTGATCACACCTCACCTCTGGAACTTCGAAAGGGTCCTTCACACCCTTGGTGCAAATCAAGAAGTTCCCCGACATACCCGTCTCCACTCGAGAGGAATCACGAGGGTCCCGCCCACATCCAGAGGAGCCCCGTTTCCGCCTCGTAGCTCGAGATGAGGGATCCTTTCCCTGCTTCGTCGGCAAAGATTTCCCGGCGTTCCCGTCGCATCTCAAGAGGAGGCCCTCTCAACAGGAACGGCGAGAGGAACTCCAGGGTCGTGCCACCATTCCAAGAGTCCCCCAGATGTCTCAGTCCATTCCAGAGGAACCTCTTTTCCCTTCACCGGCTCGTCTTTCACGCCGAGGATCGACTCACACCAAGGTGGCACGTGGCACAGCCCTGTGGGAAAGCCTCGTGGGAAAGCCTCGAGGGACAGCCTCGAGGGAAAGCCACAGATCCCTTGATCCACGTGACAGGAAGCGTGACACTACTGCTGCAGCTCGGGAGGAAAGCGCACGTGCATGCCCCCACTCGAGACGAGGCCTGACTCCCCTGGGGAGACTCAGAAGCACCCCAAGATCCATGGCAACACTGGAGAGGAATCCTCAGGTTCCGGCCCCGACTCCACACAAGGACTGAGGCCCCGGCATGGACGGGAGAGGAATCCCGAGAGGTCCCCTAGCAACTCGCATGGGGACTGGCCTTTCCTGAGGCCACCAGAGCGGGTCCCTGAGGTCCCCGTCGTAACTCGAGAAGACCTGCCGCAACTCGAGAAAATCCAGGAGGTTCTCCCCTCCAGGCGAGATGAGGCCCATTTCCGCTGAGGCGTCTCGAGGCTGATCACACCTCACCTCTGGAACTTCGAAAGGGTCCTTCACACCCTTGGTGCAAGTCAAGAAGTTCCCCGACATACCCGTCTCCACTCGAGAGGAATCACGAGGGTCCCGCCCACATCCAGAGGAGCCCCGTTTCCGCCTCGTAGCTCGAGATGAGGGATCCTTTCCCTGCTTCGTCGGGAAAGAGTTCCCGGCGTTCCCGTCGCATCTCAAGAGGAGGCCCTCTCAACAGGAACGGCGAGAGGAACTCCAGGGTCGTGCCACCATTCCAAGAGTCCCCCAGATGTCTCAGTCCATTCCAGAGGAACCTCTTTTCCCTTCACCGGCTCGTCTTTCACGCCGAGGATCGACTCACACCAAGGTGGCACGTGGCACAGCCCTGTGGGAAAGCCTCGTGGGAAAGCCTCGAGGGACAGCCTCGAGGGAAAGCCACAGATCCCTTGATCCACGTGACAGGAAGCGTGACACTACTGCTGCAGCTCGGGAGGAAAGCGCACGTGCATGCCCCCACTCGAGACGAGGCCTGACTCCCCTGGGGAGACTCAGAAGCACCCCAAGATCCATGGCAACACTGGAGAGGAATCCTCAGGTTCCGGCCCCGACTCCACACAAGGACTGAGGCCCCGGCATGGACAGGAGAGGAATCCCGAGAGGTCCCCTAGCAACTCGCATGGGGACTGGCCTTTCCTGAGGCCACCAGAGCGGGTCCCTGAGGTCCCCGTCGTAACTCGAGAAGACCTGACCCAACTCGAGAAAATCCAGGAGGTTCTCCCCTCCAGGCGAGATGAGGCCCATTTCCGCTGAGGCGTCTCGAGGCTGATCACACCTCACCTCTGGAACTTCGAAAGGGTCCTTCACACCCTTGGTGCAAGTCAAGAAGTTCCCCGACATACCCGTCTCCACTCGAGAGGAATCACGAGGGTCCCGCCCACATCCAGAGGAGCCCCGTTTCCGCCTCGTAGCTCGAGATGAGGGATCCTTTCCCTGCTTCGTCGGGAAAGAGTTCCCGGCGTTCCCGTCGCATCTCAAGAGGAGGCCCTCTCAACAGGAACGGCGAGAGGAACTCCAGGGTCGTGCCACCATTCCAAGAGTCCCCCAGATGTCTCAGTCCATTCCAGAGGAACCTCTTTTCCCTTCACCGGCTCGTCTTTCACGCCGAGGATCGACTCACACCAAGGTGGCACGTGGCACAGCCCTGTGGGAAAGCCTCGTGGGAAAGCCTCGAGGGACAGCCTCGAGGGAAAACCACAGATCCCTTGATCCACGTGACAGGAAGCGTGACACTACTGCTGCAGCTCGGGAGGAAAGCGCACGTGCATGCCCCCACTCGAGACGAGGCCTGACTCCCCTGGGGAGACTCAGAAGCACCCCAAGATCCATGGCAACACTGGAGAGGAATCCTCAGGTTCCGGCCCCGACTCCACACAAGGACTGAGGCCCCGGCATGGACGGGAGAGGAATCCCGAGAGGTCCCCTAGCAACTCGCATGGGGACTGGCCTTTCCTGAGGCCACCAGAGCGGGTCCCTGAGGTCCCCGTCGTAACTCGAGAAGACCTGCCGCAACTCGAGAAAATCCAGGAGGTTCTCCCCTCCAGGCGAGATGAGGCCCATTTCCGCTGAGGCGTCTCGAGGCTGATCACACCTCACCTCTGGAACTTCGAAAGGGTCCTTCACACCCTTGGTGCAAATCAAGAAGTTCCCCGACGTACCCGTCTCCACTCGAGAGGAATCACGAGGGTCCCGCCCACATCCAGAGGAGCCCCGTTTCCGCCTCGTAGCTCGAGATGAGGGATCCTTTCCCTGCTTCGTCGGGAAAGAGTTCCCGGCGTTCCCGTCGCATCTCAAGAGGAGGCCCTCTCAACAGGAACGGCGAGAGGAACTCCAGGGTCGTGCCACCATTCCAAGAGTCCCCCAGATGTCTCAGTCCATTCCAGAGGAACCTCTTTTCCCTTCACCGGCTCGTCTTTCACGCCGAGGATCGACTCACACCAAGGTGGCACGTGGCACAGCCCTGTGGAAAAGCCTCGTGGGAAAGCCTCGCGGGACAGCTTCGAGGGAAAGCCACAGATCCCTTGATCCACGTGACAGGAAGCGTGACACTACTGCTGCAGCTCGGGAGGAAAGCGCACGTGCATGTCCCCACTCGAGACGAAGCCTAACTCCCCTGGGGAGACTGAGAAGCACGCCAAGATCCATGGCAACACTGGAGAGGAATCCTCAGGTTCCGGCCCCCACTCCACACAAGGACTGAGGCCCCGGCATGGACGGGAGAGGAATCCCGAGAGGTCCCCTAGCAACTCGCATGGGGACTGGCCTTTCCTGAGGCCACCAGAGCGGGTCCCTGAGGTCCCCGTCGTAACTCGAGAAGACCTGCCGCAACTGGAGAAAATCCAGGAGGTTCTCCCCTCCAGGCGAGATGAGGCCCATTTCCGCTGAGGCGTCTCGAGGCTGATCACACCTCACCTCTGGAACTTCGAAAGGGTCCTTCACACCCTTGGTGCAAATCAAGAAGTTCCCCGACCTAGCCGTCTCCACTCGAGAGGAATCACGAGGGTCCCGCCCACATCCAGAGGAGCCCCGTTTCCGCCTCGTAGCTCGAGATGAGGGATCCTTTCCCTGCTTCGTCGGCAAAGAGTTCCCGGCGTTCCCGTCGCATCTCAAGAGGAGGCCCTCTCAACAGGAACGGCGAGAGGAACTCCAGGGTTGTGCCACCATTCCAAGAGTCCCCCAGATGTCTCAGTCCATTCCTGAGGAACCTCTTTTCCCTTAAACGGCTCGTCTTTCACGCCGAGGATCGACTCACACCAAGGTGGCACGTGGCACAGCCCTGTGGGAAAGCCTCGTGGGAAAGCCTCGAGGGACAGCCTCGAGGGAAAGCCACAGATCCCTTGATCCACGTGACAGGAAGCGTGACACTACTGCTGCAGCTCGGGAGGAAAGCGCACGTGCATGCCCCCACTCGAGACGAGGCCTGACTCCCCTGGGGAGACTCAGAAGCACCCCAAGATCCATGGCAACACTGGAGAGGAATCCTCAGGTTCCGGCCCCGACTCCACACAAGGACTGAGGCCCCGGCATGGACGGGAGAGGAATCCCGAGAGGTCCCCTAGCAACTCGCATGGGGACTGGCCTTTCCTGAGGCCACCAGATCGGGTCCCTGAGGTCCCCGTCGTAACTCGAGAAGACCTGCCGCAACTCGAGAAAATCCAGGAGGTTCTCCCCTCCAGGCGAGATGAGGCCCATTTCCGCTGAGGCGTCTCGAGGCTGATCACACCTCACCTCTGGAACTTCGAAAGGCTCCTTCACACCCTTGGTGCAAATCAAGAAGTTCCCCGACCTAGCCGTCTCCACTCGAGAGGAATCACGAGGGTCCCGCCCACATCCAGAGGAGCCCCGTTTCCGCCTCGTAGCTCGAGATGAGGGATCCTTTCCCTGCTTCGTCGGCAAAGAGTTCCCGGCGTTCCCGTCGCATCTCAAGAGGAGGCCCTCTCAACAGGAACGGCGAGAGGAACTCCAGGGTCGTGCCACCATTCCAAGAGTCCCCCAGATGTCTCAGTCCATTCCAGAGGAACCTCTTTTCCCTTCACCGGCTCGTCTTTCACGCCGAGGATCGACTCACACCAAGGTGGCACGTGGCACAGCCCTGTGGGAAAGCCTCGTGGGAAAGCCTCGAGGGACAGCCTCGAGGGAAAGGCACAGATCCCTTGATCCACGTGACAGGAAGCGTGACACTACTGCTGCAGCTCGGGAGGAAAGCGCACGTGCATGCCCCCACTCGAGACGAGGCCTGACTCCCCTGGGGAGACTCAGAAGCACCCCAAGATCCATGGCAAAACTGGAGAGGAATCCTCAGGTTCCGGCCCCGACTCCACACAAGGACTGAGGCCCCGGCATGGACGGGAGAGGAATCCCGAGAGGTCCCCTAGCAACTCGCATGGGGACTGGCCTTTCCTGAGGCCACCAGAGCGGGTCCCTGAGGTCCCCGTCGTAACTCGAGAAGACCTGCCGCAACTCGAGAAAATCCAGGAGGTTCTCCCCTCCAGGCGAGATGAGGCCCATTTCCGCTGAGGCGTCTCGAGGCTGATCACACCTCACCTCTGGAACTTCGAAAGGGTCCTTCACACCCTTGGTGGAAATCAAGAAGTTCCCCGACCCAGCCGTCTCCACTCGAGAGGAATCACGAGGGTCCCGCCCACATCCAGAGGAGCCCCGTTTCCGCCTCGTAGCTCGAGATGAGGGATCCTTTCCCTGCTTCGTCGGGAAAGAGTTCCCGGCGTTCCCGTCGCATCTCAAGAGGAGGCCCTCTCAACAGGAACGGCGAGAGGAACTCCAGGGTCGTGCCACCATTCCAAGAGTCCCCCAGATGTCTCAGTCCATTCCAGAGGAACCTCTTTTCCCTTCACCGGCTCGTCTTTCACGCCGAGGATCGACTCACACCAAGGTGGCACGTGGCACAGCCCTGTGGGAAAGCCTCGTGGGAAAGCCTCGAGGGACAGCCTCGAGGGAAAGCCACAGATCCCTTGATCCACGTGACAGGAAGCGTGACACTACTGCTGCAGCTCGGGAGGAAAGCGCACGTGCATGCCCCCACTCGAGACGAGGCCTGACTCCCCTGGGGAGACTCAGAAGCACCCCAAGATCCATGGCAACACTGGAGAGGAATCCTCAGGTTCCGGCCCCGACTCCACACAAGGACTGAGGCCCCGGCATGGACGGGAGAGGAATCCCGAGAGGTCCCCTAGCAACTCGCATGGGGACTGGCCTTTCCTGAGGCCACCAGAGCGGGTCCCTGAGGTCCCCGTCGTAACTCGAGAAGACCTGCCGCAACTCGAGAAAATCCAGGAGGTTCTCCCCTCCAGGCGAGATGAGGCCCATTTCCGCTGAGGCGTCTCGAGGCTGATCACACCTCACCTCTGGAACTTCGAAAGGCTCCTTCACACCCTTGGTGCAAATCAAGAAGTTCCCCGACCTAGCCGTCTCCACTCGAGAGGAATCACGAGGGTCCCGCCCACATCCAGAGGAGCCCCGTTTCCGCCTCGTAGCTCGAGATGAGGGATCCTTTCCCTGCTTCGTCGGCAAAGAGTTCCCGGCGTTCCCGTCGCATCTCAAGAGGAGGCCCTCTCAACAGGAACGGCGAGAGGAACTCCAGGGTCGTGCCACCATTCCAAGAGTCCCCCAGATGTCTCAGTCCATTCCAGAGGAACCTCTTTTCCCTTCACCGGCTCGTCTTTCACGCCGAGGATCGACTCACACCAAGGTGGCACGTGGCACAGCCCTGTGGGAAAGCCTCGTGGGAAAGCCTCGAGGGACAGCCTCGAGGGAAAGGCACAGATCCCTTGATCCACGTGACAGGAAGCGTGACAATACTGCTGCAGCTCGGGAGGAAAGCGCACGTGCATGCCCCCACTCGAGACGAGGCCTGACTCCCCTGGGGAGACTCAGAAGCACCCCAAGATCCATGGCAAAACTGGAGAGGAATCCTCAGGTTCCGGCCCCGACTCCACACAAGGACTGAGGCCCCGGCATGGACGGGAGAGGAATCCCGAGAGGTCCCCTAGCAACTCGCATGGGGACTGGCCTTTCCTGAGGCCACCAGAGCGGGTCCCTGAGGTCCCCGTCGTAACTCGAGAAGACCTGCCGCAACTCGAGAAAATCCAGGAGGTTCTCCCCTCCAGGCGAGATGAGGCCCATTTCCGCTGAGGCGTCTCGAGGCTGATCACACCTCACCTCTGGAACTTCGAAAGGGTCCTTCACACCCTTGGTGGAAATCAAGAAGTTCCCCGACCCAGCCGTCTCCACTCGAGAGGAATCACGAGGGTCCCGCCCACATCCAGAGGAGCCCCGTTTCCGCCTCGTAGCTCGAGATGAGGGATCCTTTCCCTGCTTCGTCGGGAAAGAGTTCCCGGCGTTCCCGTCGCATCTCAAGAGGAGGCCCTCTCAACAGGAACGGCGAGAGGAACTCCAGGGTCGTGCCACCATTCCAAGAGTCCCCCAGATGTCTCAGTCCATTCCAGAGGAACCTCTTTTCCCTTCACCGGCTCGTCTTTCACGCCGAGGATCGACTCACACCAAGGTGGCACGTGGCACAGCCCTGTGGGAAAGCCTCGTGGGAAAGCCTCGAGGGACAGCCTCGAGGGAAAGCCACAGATCCCTTGATCCACGTGACAGGAAGCGTGACACTACTGCTGCAGCTCGGGAGGAAAGCGCACGTGCATGCCCCCACTCGAGACGAGGCCTGACTCCCCTGGGGAGACTCAGAAGCACCCCAAGATCCATGGCAACACTGGAGAGGAATCCTCAGGTTCCGGCCCCGACTCCACACAAGGACTGAGGCCCCGGCATGGACGGGAGAGGAATCCCGAGAGGTCCCCTAGCAACTCGCATGGGGACTGGCCTTTCCTGAGGCCACCAGAGCGGGTCCCTGAGGTCCCCGTCGTAACTCGAGAAGACCTGCCGCAACTCGAGAAAATCCAGGAGGTTCTCCCCTCCAGGCGAGATGAGGCCCATTTCCGCTGAGGCGTCTCGAGGCTGATCACACCTCACCTCTGGAACTTCGAAAGGGTCCTTCACACCCTTGGTGCAAATCAAGAAGTTCCCCGACCTCGCCGTCTCCACTCGAGAGGAATCACGAGGGTCCCGCCCACATCCAGAGGAGCCCCGTTTCCGCCTCGTAGCTCGAGATGAGGGATCCTTTCCCTGCTTCGTCGGCAAAGAGTTCCCGGCGTTCCCGTCGCATCTCAAGAGGAGGCCCTCTCAACAGGAACGGCGAGAGGAACTCCAGGGTCGTGCCACCATTCCAAGAGTCCCCCAGATGTCTCAGTCCATTCCAGAGGAACCTCTTTTCCCTTCACCGGCTCGTCTTTCACGCCGAGGATCGACTCACACCAAGGTGGCACGTGGCACAGCCCTGTGGGAAAGCCTCGTGGGAAAGCCTCGAGGGACAGCCTCGAGGGAAAGCCACAGATCCCTTGATCCACGTGACAGGAAGCGTGACACTACTGCTGCAGCTCGGGAGGAAAGCGCACGTGCATGCCCCCACTCGAGACGAGGCCTGACTCCCCTGGGGAGACTCAGAAGCACCCCAAGATCCATGGCAACACTGGAGAGGAATCCTCAGGTTCCGGCCCCGACTCCACACAAGGACTGAGGCCCCGGCATGGACGGGAGAGGAATCCCGAGAGGTCCCCTAGCAACTCGCATGGGGACTGGCCTTTCCTGAGGCCACCAGATCGGGTCCCTGAGGTCCCCGTCGTAACTCGAGAAGACCTGCCGCAACTCGAGAAAATCCAGGAGGTTCTCCCCTCCAGGCGAGATGAGGCCCATTTCCGCTGAGGCGTCTCGAGGCTGATCACACCTCACCTCTGGAACTTCGAAAGGCTCCTTCACACCCTTGGTGCAAATCAAGAAGTTCCCCGACCTAGCCGTCTCCACTCGAGAGGAATCACGAGGGTCCCGCCCACATCCAGAGGAGCCCCGTTTCCGCCTCGTAGCTCGAGATGAGGGATCCTTTCCCTGCTTCGTCGGCAAAGAGTTCCCGGCGTTCCCGTCGCATCTCAAGAGGAGGCCCTCTCAACAGGAACGGCGAGAGGAACTCCAGGGTCGTGCCACCATTCCAAGAGTCCCCCAGATGTCTCAGTCCATTCCAGAGGAACCTCTTTTCCCTTCACCGGCTCGTCTTTCACGCCGAGGATCGACTCACACCAAGGTGGCACGTGGCACAGCCCTGTGGGAAAGCCTCGTGGGAAAGCCTCGAGGGACAGCCTCGAGGGAAAGGCACAGATCCCTTGATCCACGTGACAGGAAGCGTGACAATACTGCTGCAGCTCGGGAGGAAAGCGCACGTGCATGCCCCCACTCGAGACGAGGCCTGACTCCCCTGGGGAGACTCAGAAGCACCCCAAGATCCATGGCAAAACTGGAGAGGAATCCTCAGGTTCCGGCCCCGACTCCACACAAGGACTGAGGCCCCGGCATGGACGGGAGAGGAATCCCGAGAGGTCCCCTAGCAACTCGCATGGGGACTGGCCTTTCCTGAGGCCACCAGAGCGGGTCCCTGAGGTCCCCGTCGTAACTCGAGAAGACCTGCCGCAACTCGAGAAAATCCAGGAGGTTCTCCCCTCCAGGCGAGATGAGGCCCATTTCCGCTGAGGCGTCTCGAGGCTGATCACACCTCACCTCTGGAACTTCGAAAGGGTCCTTCACACCCTTGGTGGAAATCAAGAAGTTCCCCGACCCAGCCGTCTCCACTCGAGAGGAATCACGAGGGTCCCGCCCACATCCAGAGGAGCCCCGTTTCCGCCTCGTAGCTCGAGATGAGGGATCCTTTCCCTGCTTCGTCGGGAAAGAGTTCCCGGCGTTCCCGTCGCATCTCAAGAGGAGGCCCTCTCAACAGGAACGGCGAGAGGAACTCCAGGGTCGTGCCACCATTCCAAGAGTCCCCCAGATGTCTCAGTCCATTCCAGAGGAACCTCTTTTCCCTTCACCGGCTCGTCTTTCACGCCGAGGATCGACTCACACCAAGGTGGCACGTGGCACAGCCCTGTGGGAAAGCCTCGTGGGAAAGCCTCGAGGGACAGCCTCGAGGGAAAGCCACAGATCCCTTGATCCACGTGACAGGAAGCGTGACACTACTGCTGCAGCTCGGGAGGAAAGCGCACGTGCATGCCCCCACTCGAGACGAGGCCTGACTCCCCTGGGGAGACTCAGAAGCACCCCAAGATCCATGGCAACACTGGAGAGGAATCCTCAGGTTCCGGCCCCGACTCCACACAAGGACTGAGGCCCCGGCATGGACGGGAGAGGAATCCCGAGAGGTCCCCTAGCAACTCGCATGGGGACTGGCCTTTCCTGAGGCCACCAGAGCGGGTCCCTGAGGTCCCCGTCGTAACTCGAGAAGACCTGCCGCAACTCGAGAAAATCCAGGAGGTTCTCCCCTCCAGGCGAGATGAGGCCCATTTCCGCTGAGGCGTCTCGAGGCTGATCACACCTCACCTCTGGAACTTCGAAAGGGTCCTTCACACCCTTGGTGCAAATCAAGAAGTTCCCCGACCTCGCCGTCTCCACTCGAGAGGAATCACGAGGGTCCCGCCCACATCCAGAGGAGCCCCGTTTCCGCCTCGTAGCTCGAGATGAGGGATCCTTTCCCTGCTTCGTCGGCAAAGAGTTCCCGGCGTTCCCGTCGCATCTCAAGAGGAGGCCCTCTCAACAGGAACGGCGAGAGGAACTCCAGGGTCGTGCCACCATTCCAAGAGTCCCCCAGATGTCTCAGTCCATTCCAGAGGAACCTCTTTTCCCTTCACCGGCTCGTCTTTCACGCCGAGGATCGACTCACACCAAGGTGGCACGTGGCACAGCCCTGTGGGAAAGCCTCGTGGGAAAGCC
Source organism: Budorcas taxicolor (assembly GCF_023091745.1). Classification (NCBI taxonomy): domain Eukaryota; kingdom Metazoa; phylum Chordata; class Mammalia; order Artiodactyla; family Bovidae; genus Budorcas; species Budorcas taxicolor. The sequence continues at coordinate 214,525 of NW_026291637.1, read as the reverse complement.
TCGAGGGACAGCCTCGAGGGAAAGCCACAGATCCCTTGATCCACGTGACAGGAAGCGTGACACTACTGCTGCAGCTCGGGAGGAAAGCGCACGTGCATGCCCCCACTCGAGACGAGGCCTGACTCCCCTGGGGAGACTCAGAAGCACCCCAAGATCCATGGCAACACTGGAGAGGAATCCTCAGGTTCCGGCCCCGACTCCACACAAGGACTGAGGCCCCGGCATGGACGGGAGAGGAATCCCGAGAGGTCCCCTAGCAACTCGCATGGGGACTGGCCTTTCCTGAGGCCACCAGAGCGGGTCCCTGAGGTCCCCGTCGTAACTCGAGAAGACCTGCCGCAACTCGAGAAAATCCAGGAGGTTCTCCCCTCCAGGCGAGATGAGGCCCATTTCCGCTGAGGCGTCTCGAGGCTGATCACACCTCACCTCTGGAACTTCGAAAGGGTCCTTCACACCCTTGGTGCAAATCAAGAAGTTCCCCGACCTCGCCGTCTCCACTCGAGAGGAATCACGAGGGTCCCGCCCACATCCAGAGGAGCCCCGTTTCCGCCTCGTAGCTCGAGATGAGGGATCCTTTCCCTGCTTCGTCGGCAAAGAGTTCCCGGCGTTCCCGTCGCATCTCAAGAGGAGGCCCTCTCAACAGGAACGGCGAGAGGAACTCCAGGGTCGTGCCACCATTCCAAGAGTCCCCCAGATGTCTCAGTCCATTCCAGAGGAACCTCTTTTCCCTTCACCGGCTCGTCTTTCACGCCGAGGATCGACTCACACCAAGGTGGCACGTGGCACAGCCCTGTGGGAAAGCCTCGTGGGAAAGCCTCGAGGGACAGCCTCGAGGGAAAGCCACAGATCCCTTGATCCACGTGACAGGAAGCGTGACACTACTGCTGCAGCTCGGGAGGAAAGCGCACGTGCATGCCCCCACTCGAGACGAGGCCTGACTCCCCTGGGGAGACTCAGAAGCACCCCAAGATCCATGGCAACACTGGAGAGGAATCCTCAGGTTCCGGCCCCGACTCCACACAAGGACTGAGGCCCCGGCATGGACGGGAGAGGAATCCCGAGAGGTCCCCTAGCAACTCGCATGGGGACTGGCCTTTCCTGAGGCCACCAGATCGGGTCCCTGAGGTCCCCGTCGTAACTCGAGAAGACCTGCCGCAACTCGAGAAAATCCAGGAGGTTCTCCCCTCCAGGCGAGATGAGGCCCATTTCCGCTGAGGCGTCTCGAGGCTGATCACACCTCACCTCTGGAACTTCGAAAGGCTCCTTCACACCCTTGGTGCAAATCAAGAAGTTCCCCGACCTAGCCGTCTCCACTCGAGAGGAATCACGAGGGTCCCGCCCACATCCAGAGGAGCCCCGTTTCCGCCTCGTAGCTCGAGATGAGGGATCCTTTCCCTGCTTCGTCGGCAAAGAGTTCCCGGCGTTCCCGTCGCATCTCAAGAGGAGGCCCTCTCAACAGGAACGGCGAGAGGAACTCCAGGGTCGTGCCACCATTCCAAGAGTCCCCCAGATGTCTCAGTCCATTCCAGAGGAACCTCTTTTCCCTTCACCGGCTCGTCTTTCACGCCGAGGATCGACTCACACCAAGGTGGCACGTGGCACAGCCCTGTGGGAAAGCCTCGTGGGAAAGCCTCGAGGGACAGCCTCGAGGGAAAGGCACAGATCCCTTGATCCACGTGACAGGAAGCGTGACAATACTGCTGCAGCTCGGGAGGAAAGCGCACGTGCATGCCCCCACTCGAGACGAGGCCTGACTCCCCTGGGGAGACTCAGAAGCACCCCAAGATCCATGGCAAAACTGGAGAGGAATCCTCAGGTTCCGGCCCCGACTCCACACAAGGACTGAGGCCCCGGCATGGACGGGAGAGGAATCCCGAGAGGTCCCCTAGCAACTCGCATGGGGACTGGCCTTTCCTGAGGCCACCAGAGCGGGTCCCTGAGGTCCCCGTCGTAACTCGAGAAGACCTGCCGCAACTCGAGAAAATCCAGGAGGTTCTCCCCTCCAGGCGAGATGAGGCCCATTTCCGCTGAGGCGTCTCGAGGCTGATCACACCTCACCTCTGGAACTTCGAAAGGGTCCTTCACACCCTTGGTGGAAATCAAGAAGTTCCCCGACCCAGCCGTCTCCACTCGAGAGGAATCACGAGGGTCCCGCCCACATCCAGAGGAGCCCCGTTTCCGCCTCGTAGCTCGAGATGAGGGATCCTTTCCCTGCTTCGTCGGGAAAGAGTTCCCGGCGTTCCCGTCGCATCTCAAGAGGAGGCCCTCTCAACAGGAACGGCGAGAGGAACTCCAGGGTCGTGCCACCATTCCAAGAGTCCCCCAGATGTCTCAGTCCATTCCAGAGGAACCTCTTTTCCCTTCACCGGCTCGTCTTTCACGCCGAGGATCGACTCACACCAAGGTGGCACGTGGCACAGCCCTGTGGGAAAGCCTCGTGGGAAAGCCTCGAGGGACAGCCTCGAGGGAAAGCCACAGATCCCTTGATCCACGTGACAGGAAGCGTGACACTACTGCTGCAGCTCGGGAGGAAAGCGCACGTGCATGCCCCCACTCGAGACGAGGCCTGACTCCCCTGGGGAGACTCAGAAGCACCCCAAGATCCATGGCAACACTGGAGAGGAATCCTCAGGTTCCGGCCCCGACTCCACACAAGGACTGAGGCCCCGGCATGGACGGGAGAGGAATCCCGAGAGGTCCCCTAGCAACTCGCATGGGGACTGGCCTTTCCTGAGGCCACCAGAGCGGGTCCCTGAGGTCCCCGTCGTAACTCGAGAAGACCTGCCGCAACTCGAGAAAATCCAGGAGGTTCTCCCCTCCAGGCGAGATGAGGCCCATTTCCGCTGAGGCGTCTCGAGGCTGATCACACCTCACCTCTGGAACTTCGAAAGGGTCCTTCACACCCTTGGTGCAAATCAAGAAGTTCCCCGACCTCGCCGTCTCCACTCGAGAGGAATCACGAGGGTCCCGCCCACATCCAGAGGAGCCCCGTTTCCGCCTCATAGCTCGAGATGAGGGATCCTTTCCCTGCTTCGTCGGCAAAGAGTTCCCGGCGTTCCCGTCGCATCTCAAGAGGAGGCCCTCTCAACAGGAACGGCGAGAGGAACTCCAGGGTCGTGCCACCATTCCAAGAGTCCCCCAGATGTCTCAGTCCATTCCAGAGGAACCTCTTTTCCCTTCACCGGCTCGTCTTTCACGCCGAGGATCGACTCACACCAAGGTGGCACGTGGCACAGCCCTGTGGGAAAGCCTCGTGGGAAAGCCTCGAGGGACAGCCTCGAGGGAAAGCCACAGATCCCTTGATCCACGTGACAGGAAGCGTGACACTACTGCTGCAGCTCGGGAGGAAAGCGCACGTGCATGCCCCCACTCGAGACGAGGCCTGACTCCCCTGGGGAGACTCAGAAGCACCCCAAGATCCATGGCAACACTGGAGAGGAATCCTCAGGTTCCGGCCCCGACTCCACACAAGGACTGAGGCCCCGGCATGGACGGGAGAGGAATCCCGAGAGGTCCCCTAGCAACTCGCATGGGGACTGGCCTTTCCTGAGGCCACCAGAGCGGGTCCCTGAGGTCCCCGTCGTAACTCGAGAAGACCTGCCGCAACTCGAGAAAATCCAGGAGGTTCTCCCCTCCAGGCGAGATGAGGCCCATTTCCGCTGAGGCGTCTCGAGGCTGATCACACCTCACCTCTGGAACTTCGAAAGGCTCCTTCACACCCTTGGTGCAAGTCAAGAAGTTCCCCGACATACCCGTCTCCACTCGAGAGGAATCACGAGGGTCCCGCCCACATCCAGAGGAGCCCCGTTTCCGCCTCGTAGCTCGAGATGAGGGATCCTTTCACTGCTTCGTCGGGAAAGAGTTCCCGGCGTTCCCGTCGCATCTCAAGAGGAGGCCCTCTCAACAGGAACGGCGAGAGGAACTCCAGGGTCGTGCCACCATTCCAAGAGTCCCCCAGATGTCTCAGTCCATTCCAGAGGAACCTCTTTTCCCTTCACCGGCTCGTCTTTCACGCCGAGGATCGACTCACACCAAGGTGGCACGTGGCACAGCCCTGTGGGAAAGCCTCGTGGGAAAGCCTCGAGGGACAGCCTCGAGGGAAAACCACAGATCCCTTGATCCACGTGACAGGAAGCGTGACACTACTGCTGCAGCTCGGGAGGAAAGCGCACGTGCATGCCCCCACTCGAGACGAGGCCTGACTCCCCTGGGGAGACTCAGAAGCACCCCAAGATCCATGGCAACACTGGAGAGGAATCCTCAGGTTCCGGCCCCGACTCCACACAAGGACTGAGGCCCCGGCATGGACGGGAGAGGAATCCCGAGAGGTCCCCTAGCAACTCGCATGGGGACTGGCCTTTCCTGAGGCCACCAGAGCGGGTCCCTGAGGTCCCCGTCGTAACTCGAGAAGACCTGCCGCAACTCGAGAAAATCCAGGAGGTTCTCCCCTCCAGGCGAGATGAGGCCCATTTCCGCTGAGGCGTCTCGAGGCTGATCACACCTCACCTCTGGAACTTCGAAAGGCTCCTTCACACCCTTGGTGCAAATCAAGAAGTTCCCCGACCTAGCCGTCTCCACTCGAGAGGAATCACGAGGGTCCCGCCCACATCCAGAGGAGCCCCGTTTCCGCCTCGTAGCTCGAGATGAGGGATCCTTTCCCTGCTTCGTCGGCAAAGAGTTCCCGGCGTTCCCGTCGCATCTCAAGAGGAGGCCCTCTCAACAGGAACGGCGAGAGGAACTCCAGGGTCGTGCCACCATTCCAAGAGTCCCCCAGATGTCTCAGTCCATTCCAGAGGAACCTCTTTTCCCTTCACCGGCTCGTCTTTCACGCCGAGGATCGACTCACACCAAGGTGGCACGTGGCACAGCCCTGTGGGAAAGCCTCGTGGGAAAGCCTCGAGGGACAGCCTCGAGGGAAAGGCACAGATCCCTTGATCCACGTGACAGGAAGCGTGACACTACTGCTGCAGCTCGGGAGGAAAGCGCACGTGCATGCCCCCACTCGAGACGAGGCCTGACTCCCCTGGGGAGACTCAGAAGCACCCCAAGATCCATGGCAAAACTGGAGAGGAATCCTCAGGTTCCGGCCCCGACTGCACACAAGGACTGAGGCCCCGGCATGGACGGGAGAGGAATCCCGAGAGGTCCCCTAGCAACTCGCATGGGGACTGGCCTTTCCTGAGGCCACCAGAGCGGGTCCCTGAGGTCCCCGTCGTAACTCGAGAAGACCTGCCGCAACTCGAGAAAATCCAGGAGGTTCTCCCCTCCAGGCGAGATGAGGCCCATTTCCGCTGAGGCGTCTCGAGGCTGATCACACCTCACCTCTGGAACTTCGAAAGGGTCCTTCACACCCTTGGTGGAAATCAAGAAGTTCCCCGACCCAGCCGTCTCCACTCGAGAGGAATCACGAGGGTCCCGCCCACATCCAGAGGAGCCCCGTTTCCGCCTCGTAGCTCGAGATGAGGGATCCTTTCCCTGCTTCGTCGGCAAAGAGTTCCCGGCGTTCCCGTCGCATCTCAAGAGGAGGCCCTCTCAACAGGAACGGCGAGAGGAACTCCAGGGTCGTGCCACCATTCCAAGAGTCCCCCAGATGTCTCAGTCCATTCCAGAGGAACCTCTTTTCCCTTCACCGGCTCGTCTTTCACGCCGAGGATCGACTCACACCAAGGTGGCACGTGGCACAGCCCTGTGGGAAAGCCTCGTGGGAAAGCCTCGAGGGACAGCCTCGAGGGAAAGGCACAGATCCCTTGATCCACGTGACAGGAAGCGTGACACTACTGCTGCAGCTCGGGAGGAAAGCGCACGTGCATGCCCCCACTCGAGACGAGGCCTGACTCCCCTGGGGAGACTCAGAAGCACCCCAAGATCCATGGCAAAACTGGAGAGGAATCCTCAGGTTCCGGCCCCGACTCCACACAAGGACTGAGGCCCCGGCATGGACGGGAGAGGAATCCCGAGAGGTCCCCTAGCAACTCGCATGGGGACTGGCCTTTCCTGAGGCCACCAGATCGGGTCCCTGAGGTCCCCGTCGTAACTCGAGAAGACCTGCCGCAACTCGAGAAAATCCAGGAGGTTCTCCCCTCCAGGCGAGATGAGGCCCATTTCCGCTGAGGCGTCTCGAGGCTGATCACACCTCACCTCTGGAACTTCGAAAGGCTCCTTCACACCCTTGGTGCAAATCAAGAAGTTCCCCGACCTAGCCGTCTCCACTCGAGAGGAATCACGAGGGTCCCGCCCACATCCAGAGGAGCCCCGTTTCCGCCTCGTAGCTCGAGATGAGGGATCCTTTCCCTGCTTCGTCGGCAAAGAGTTCCCGGCGTTCCCGTCGCATCTCAAGAGGAGGCCCTCTCAACAGGAACGGCGAGAGGAACTCCAGGGTCGTGCCACCATTCCAAGAGTCCCCCAGATGTCTCAGTCCATTCCAGAGGAACCTCTTTTCCCTTCACCGGCTCGTCTTTCACGCCGAGGATCGACTCACACCAAGGTGGCACGTGGCACAGCCCTGTGGGAAAGCCTCGTGGGAAAGCCTCGAGGGACAGCCTCGAGGGAAAGCCACAGATCCCTTGATCCACGTGACAGGAAGCGTGACACTACTGCTGCAGCTCGGGAGGAAAGCGCACGTGCATGCCCCCACTCGAGACGAGGCCTGACTCCCCTGGGGAGACTCAGAAGCACCCCAAGATCCATGGCAACACTGGAGAGGAATCCTCAGGTTCCGGCCCCGACTCCACACAAGGACTGAGGCCCCGGCATGGACGGGAGAGGAATCCCGAGAGGTCCCCTAGCAACTCGCATGGGGACTGGCCTTTCCTGAGGCCACCAGAGCGGGTCCCTGAGGTCCCCGTCGTAACTCGAGAAGACCTGCCGCAACTCGAGAAAATCCAGGAGGTTCTCCCCTCCAGGCGAGATGAGGCCCATTTCCGCTGAGGCGTCTCGAGGCTGATCACACCTCACCTCTGGAACTTCGAAAGGGTCCTTCACACCCTTGGTGCAAATCAAGAAGTTCCCCGACCCAGCCGTCTCCACTCGAGAGGAATCACGAGGGTCCCGCCCACATCCAGAGGAGCCCCGTTTCCGCCTCGTAGCTCGAGATGAGGGATCCTTTCCCTGCTTCGTCGGGAAAGAGTTCCCGGCGTTCCCGTCGCATCTCAAGAGGAGGCCCTCTCAACAGGAACGGCGAGAGGAACTCCAGGGTCGTGCCACCATTCCAAGAGTCCCCCAGATGTCTCAGTCCATTCCAGAGGAACCTCTTTTCCCTTCACCGGCTCGTCTTTCACGCCGAGGATCGACTCACACCAAGGTGGCACGTGGCACAGCCCTGTGGGAAAGCCTCGTGGGAAAGCCTCGAGGGACAGCCTCGAGGGAAAGCCACAGATCCCTTGATCCACGTGACAGGAAGCGTGACACTACTGCTGCAGCTCGGGAGGAAAGCGCACGTGCATGCCCCCACTCGAGACGAGGCCTGACTCCCCTGGGGAGACTCAGAAGCACCCCAAGATCCATGGCAACACTGGAGAGGAATCCTCAGGTTCCGGCCCCGACTCCACACAAGGACTGAGGCCCCGGCATGGACGGGAGAGGAATCCCGAGAGGTCCCCTAGCAACTCGCATGGGGACTGGCCTTTCCTGAGGCCACCAGAGCGGGTCCCTGAGGTCCCCGTCGTAACTCGAGAAGACCTGCCGCAACTCGAGAAAATCCAGGAGGTTCTCCCCTCCAGGCGAGATGAGGCCCATTTCCGCTGAGGCGTCTCGAGGCTGATCACACCTCACCTCTGGAACTTCGAAAGGGTCCTTCACACCCTTGGTGCAAATCAAGAAGTTCCCCGACCTCGCCGTCTCCACTCGAGAGGAATCACGAGGGTCCCGCCCACATCCAGAGGAGCCCCGTTTCCGCCTCGTAGCTCGAGATGAGGGATCCTTTCCCTGCTTCGTCGGCAAAGAGTTCCCGGCGTTCCCGTCGCATCTCAAGAGGAGGCCCTCTCAACAGGAACGGCGAGAGGAACTCCAGGGTCGTGCCACCATTCCAAGAGTCCCCCAGATGTCTCAGTCCATTCCAGAGGAACCTCTTTTCCCTTCACCGGCTCGTCTTTCACGCCGAGGATCGACTCACACCAAGGTGGCACGTGGCACAGCCCTGTGGGAAAGCCTCGTGGGAAAGCCTCGAGGGACAGCCTCGAGGGAAAGCCACAGATCCCTTGATCCACGTGACAGGAAGCGTGACACTACTGCTGCAGCTCGGGAGGAAAGCGCACGTGCATGCCCTACTCGAGACGAGTCCTGACTCCCCTGGGGAGACTCAGAAGCACCCCAAGATCCATGGCAACACTGGAGAGGAATCCTCAGGTTCCGGCCCCGACTCCACACAAGGACTGAGGCCCCGGCATGGACGGGAGAGGAATCCCGAGAGGTCCCCTAGCAACTCGCATGGGGACTGGCCTTTCCTGAGGCCACCAGATCGGGTCCCTGAGGTCCCCGTCGTAACTCGAGAAGACCTGCCGCAACTCGAGAAAATCCAGGAGGTTCTCCCCTCCAGGCGAGATGAGGCCCATTTCCGCTGAGGCGTCTCGAGGCTGATCACACCTCACCTCTGGAACTTCGAAAGGGTCCTTCACAACCTTGGTGCAAATCAAGAAGTTCCCCGACCCAGCCGTCTCCACTCGAGAGGAATCACGAGGGTCCCGCCCACATCCAGAGGAGCCCCGTTTCCGCCTCGTAGCTCGAGATGAGGGATCCTTTCCCTGCTTCGTCGGGAAAGAGTTCCCGGCGTTCCCGTCGCATCTCAAGAGGAGGCCCTCTCAACAGGAACGGCGAGAGGAACTCCAGGGTCGTGCCACCATTCCAAGAGTCCCCCAGATGTCTCAGTCCATTCCAGAGGAACCTCTTTTCCCTTCACCGGCTCGTCTTTCACGCCGAGGATCGACTCACACCAAGGTGGCACGTGGCACAGCCCTGTGGGAAAGCCTCGTGGGAAAGCCTCGAGGGACAGCCTCGAGGGAAAGCCACAGATCCCTTGATCCACGTGACAGGAAGCGTGACACTACTGCTGCAGCTCGGGAGGAAAGCGCACGTGCATGCCCCCACTCGAGACGAGGCCTGACTCCCCTGGGGAGACTCAGAAGCACCCGAAGATCCATGCCAACACTGGAGAGGAATCCTCAGGTTCCGGCCCCGACTCCACACAAGGACTGAGGCCCCGGCATGGACGGGAGAGGAATCCCGAGAGGTCCCCTAGCAACTCGCATGGGGACTGGCCTTTCCTGAGGCCACCAGAGCGGGTCCCTGAGGTCCCCGTCGTAACTCGAGAAGACCTGCCGCAACTCGAGAAAATCCAGGAGGTTCTCCCCTCCAGGCGAGATGAGGCCCATTTCCGCTGAGGCGTCTCGAGGCTGATCACACCTCACCTCTGGAACTTCGAAAGGGTCCTTCACACCCTTGGTGCAAATCAAGAAGTTCCCCGAGCCAGCCGTCTCCACTCGAGAGGAATCACGAGGGTCCCGCCCACATCCAGAGGAGCCCCGTTTCCGCCTCGTAGCTCGAGATGAGGGATCCTTTCCCTGCTTCGTCGGGAAAGAGTTCCCGGCGTTCCCGTCGCATCTCAAGAGGAGGCCCTCTCAACAGGAACGGCGAGAGGAACTCCAGGGTCGTGCCACCATTCCAAGAGTCCCCCAGATGTCTCAGTCCATTCCAGAGGAACCTCTTTTCCCTTCACCGGCTCGTCTTTCACGCCGAGGATCGACTCACACCAAGGTGGCACGTGGCACAGCCCTGTGGGAAAGCCTCGTGGGAAAGCCTCGAGGGACAGCCTCGAGGGAAAGCCACAGATCCCTTGATCCACGTGACAGGAAGCGTGACACTACTGCTGCAGCTCGGGAGGAAAGCGCACGTGCATGCCCCCACTCGAGACGAGGCCTGACTCCCCTGGGGAGACTCAGAAGCACCCCAAGATCCATGGCAACACTGGAGAGGAATCCTCAGGTTCCGGCCCCGACTCCACACAAGGACTGAGGCCCCGGCATGGACGGGAGAGGAATCCCGAGAGGTCCCCTAGCAACTCGCATGGGGACTGGCCTTTCCTGAGGCCACCAGAGCGGGTCCCTGAGGTCCCCGTCGTAACTCGAGAAGACCTGCCGCAACTCGAGAAAATCCAGGAGGTTCTCCCCTCCAGTCGAGATGAGGCCCATTTCCGCTGAGGCGTCTCGAGGCTGATCACACCTCACCTCTGGAACTTCGAAAGGGTCCTTCACACCCTTGGTGCAAATCTAGAAGTTCCCCGACATACCCGTCTCCACTCGAGAGGAATCACGAGGGTCCCGCCCACATCCAGAGGAGCCCCGTTTCCGCCTCGTAGCTCGAGATGAGGGATCCTTTCCCTGCTTCGTCGGGAAAGAGTTCCCGGCGTTCCCGTCGCATCTCAAGAGGAGGCCCTCTCAACAGGAACGGCGAGAGGAACTCCAGGGTCGTGCCACCATTCCAAGAGTCCCCCAGATGTCTCAGTCCATTCCAGAGGAACCTCTTTTCCCTTCACCGGCTCGTCTTTCACGCCGAGGATCGACTCACACCAAGGTGGCACGTGGCACAGCCCTGTGGGAAAGCCTCGTGGGAAAGCCTCGAGGGACAGCCTCGAGGGAAAGCCACAGATCCCTTGATCCACGTGACAGGAAGCGTGACACTACTGCTGCAGCTCGGGAGGAAAGCGCACGTGCATGCCCCCACTCGAGACGAGGCTTGACTCCCCTGGGGAGACTCAGAAGCACCCCAAGATCCATGGCAACACTGGAGGGAATCCTCAGGTTCCAGCCCCGACTCCACACAAGGACTGAGGCCCCGGCATGGACGGGAGAGGAATCCCGAGAGGTCCCCTAGCAACTCGCATGGGGACTGGCCTTTCCTGAGGCCACCAGAGCGGGTCCCTGAGGTCCCCGTCGTAACTCGAGAAGACCTGCCGCAACTCGAGAAAATCCAGGAGGTTCTCCCCTCCAGGCGAGATGAGGCCCATTTCCGCTGAGGCGTCTCGAGGCTGATCACACCTCACCTCTGGAATTTCGAAAGGCTCCTTCACACCCTTGGTGCAAATCAAGAAGTTCCCCGACCCAGCCGTCTCCACTCGAGAGGAATCACGAGGGTCCCGCCCACATCCAGAGGAGCCCCGTTTCCGCCTCGTAGCTCGAGATGAGGGATCCTTTCCCTGCTTCGTCGGGAAAGAGTTCCCGGCGTTCCCGTCGCATCTCAAGAGGAGGCCCTCTCAACAGGAACGGCGAGAGGAACTCCAGGGTCGTGCCACCATTCCAAGAGTCCCCCAGATGTCTCAGTCCATTCCAGAGGAACCTCTTTTCCCTTCACCGGCTCGTCTTTCACGCCGAGGATCGACTCCCACCAAGGTGGCACGTGGCACAGCCCTGTGGGAAAGCCTCGTGGGAAAGCCTCGAGGGACAGCCTCGAGGGAAAGCCACAGATCCCTTGATCCACGTGACAGGAAGCGTGACACTACTGCTGCAGCTCGGGAGGAAAGCGCACGTGCATGCCCCCACTCGAGACGAGGCCTGACTCCCCTGGGGAGACTCAGAAGCACCCCAAGATCCATGGCAACACTGGAGAGGAATCCTCAGGTTCCGGCCCCGACTCCACACAAGGACTGAGGCCCCGGCATGGACGGGAGAGGAATCCCGAGAGGTCCCCTAGCAACTCGCATGGGGACTGGCCTTTCCTGAGGCCACCAGAGCGGGTCCCTGAGGTCCCCGTCGTAACTCGAGAAGACCTGCCGCAACTCGAGAAAATCCAGGAGGTTCTCCCCTCCAGTCGAGATGAGGCCCATTTCCGCTGAGGCGTCTCGAGGCTGATCACACCTCACCTCTGGAACTTCGAAAGGGTCCTTCACACCCTTGGTGCAAATCTAGAAGTTCCCCGACATACCCGTCTCCACTCGAGAGGAATCACGAGGGTCCCGCCCACATCCAGAGGAGCCCCGTTTCCGCCTCGTAGCTCGAGATGAGGGATCCTTTCCCTGCTTCGTCGGGAAAGAGTTCCCGGCGTTCCCGTCGCATCTCAAGAGGAGGCCCTCTCAACAGGAACGGCGAGAGGAACTCCAGGGTCGTGCCACCATTCCAAGAGTCCCCCAGATGTCTCAGTCCATTCCAGAGGAACCTCTTTTCCCTTCACCGGCTCGTCTTTCACGCCGAGGATCGACTCACACCAAGGTGGCACGTGGCACAGCCCTGTGGGAAAGCCTCGTGGGAAAGCCTCGAGGGACAGCCTCGAGGGAAAGCCACAGATCCCTTGATCCACGTGACAGGAAGCGTGACACTACTGCTGCAGCTCGGGAGGAAAGCGCACGTGCATGCCCCCACTCGAGACGAGGCTTGACTCCCCTGGGGAGACTCAGAAGCACCCCAAGATCCATGGCAACACTGGAGGGAATCCTCAGGTTCCAGCCCCGACTCCACACAAGGACTGAGGCCCCGGCATGGACGGGAGAGGAATCCCGAGAGGTCCCCTAGCAACTCGCATGGGGACTGGCCTTTCCTGAGGCCACCAGAGCGGGTCCCTGAGGTCCCCGTCGTAACTCGAGAAGACCTGCCACAACTCGAGAAAATCCAGGAGGTTCTCCCCTCCAGGCGAGATGAGGCCCATTTCCGCTGAGGCGTCTCGAGGCTGATCACACCTCACCTCTGGAATTTCGAAAGGCTCCTTCACACCCTTGGTGCAAATCAAGAAGTTCCCCGACCCAGCCGTCTCCACTCGAGAGGAATCACGAGGGTCCCGCCCACATCCAGAGGAGCCCCGTTTCCGCCTCATAGCTCGAGATGAGGGATCCTTTCCCTGCTTCGTCGGGAAAGAGTTCCCGGCGTTCCCGTCGCATCTCAAGAGGAGGCCCTCTCAACAGGAACGGCGAGAGGAACTCCAGGGTCGTGCCACCATTCCAAGAGTCCCCCAGATGTCTCAGTCCATTCCAGAGGAACCTCTTTTCCCTTCACCGGCTCGTCTTTCACGCCGAGGATCGACTCACACCAAGGTGGCACGTGGCACAGCCCTGTGGGAAAGCCTCGTGGGAAAGCCTCGAGGGACAGCCTCGAGGGAAAGCCACAGATCCCTTGATCCACGTGACAGGAAGCGTGACACTACTGCTGCAGCTCGGGAGGAAAGCGCACGTGCATGCCCCCACTCGAGACGAGGCCTGACTCCCCTGGGGAGACTCAGAAGCACCCCAAGATCCATGGCAACACTGGAGAGGAATCCTCAGGTTCCGGCCCCGACTCCACACAAGGACTGAGGCCCCGGCATGGACGGGAGAGGAATCCCGAGAGGTCCCCTAGCAACTCGCATGGGGACTGGCCTTTCCTGAGGCCACCAGAGCGGGTCCCTGAGGTCCCCGTCGTAACTCGAGAAGACCTGCCGCAACTCGAGAAAATCCAGGAGGTTCCCCCCTCCAGGCGAGATGAGGCCCATTTCCGCTGAGGCGTCTCGAGGCTGATCACACCTCACCTCTGGAACTTCGAAAGGGTCCTTCACACCCTTGGTGCAAATCTAGAAGTTCCCCGACATACCCGTCTCCACTCGAGAGGAATCACGAGGGTCCCGCCCACATCCAGAGGAGCCCCGTTTCCGCCTCGTAGCTCGAGATGAGGGATCCTTTCCCTGCTTCGTCGGGAAAGAGTTCCCGGCGTTCCCGTCGCATCTCAAGAGGAGGCCCTCTCAACAGGAACGGCGAGAGGAACTCCAGGGTCGTGCCACCATTCCAACAGTCCCCCAGATGTCTCAGTCCATTCCAGAGGAACCTCTTCTCCCTTCACCGGCTCGTCTTTCACGCCGAGGATCGACTCACACCAAGGTGGCACGTGGCACAGCCCTGTGGGAAAGCCTCGTGGGAAAGCCTCGAGGGACAGCCTCGAGGGAAAGGCACAGATCCCTTGATCCACGTGACAGGAAGCGTGACACTACTGCTGCAGCTCGGGAGGAAAGCGCACGTGCATGCCCCCACTCGAGACGAGGCCTGACTCCCCTGGGGAGACTCAGAAGCACCCCAAGATCCATGGCAACACTGGAGAGGAATCCTCAGGTTCCGGCCGCGACTCCACACAAGGACTGAGGCCCCGGCATGGACGGGAGAGGAATCCCGAGAGGTCCCCTAGCAACTCGCATGGGGACTGGCCTTTCCTGAGGCCACCAGAGCGGGTCCCTGAGGTCCCCGTCGTAACTCGAGAAGACCTGCCGCAACTCGAGAAAATCCAGGAGGTTCTCCCCTCCAGGCGAGATGAGGCCCATTTCCGCTGAGGCGTCTCGAGGCTGATCACACCTCACCTCTGGAACTTCGAAAGGGTCCTTCACACCCTTGGTGCAAATCAAGAAGTTCCCCGAGCCAGCCGTCTCCACTCGAGAGGAATCACGAGGGTCCCGCCCACATCCAGAGGAGCCCCGTTTCCGCCTCATAGCTCGAGATGAGGGATCCTTTCCCTGCTTCGTCGGGAAAGAGTTCCCGGCGTTCCCGTCGCATCTCAAGAGGAGGCCCTCTCAACAGGAACGGCGAGAGGAACTCCAGGGTCGTGCCACCATTCCAAGAGTCCCCCAGATGTCTCAGTCCATTCCAGAGGAACCTCTTTTCCCTTCACCGGCTCGTCTTTCACGCCGAGGATCGACTCACACCAAGGTGGCACGTGGCACAGCCCTGTGGGAAAGCCTCGTGGGAAAGCCTCGAGGGACAGCCTCGAGGGAAAGCCACAGATCCCTTGATCCACGTGACAGGAAGCGTGACACTACTGCTGCAGCTCGGGAGGAAAGCGCACGTGCATGCCCCCACTCGAGACGAGGCCTGACTCCCCTGGGGAGACTCAGAAGCACCCCAAGATCCATGGCAACACTGGAGAGGAATCCTCAGGTTCCGGCCGCGACTCCACACAAGGACTGAGGCCCCGGCATGGACGGGAGAGGAATCCCGAGAGGTCCCCTAGCAACTCGCATGGGGACTGGCCTTTCCTGAGGCCACCAGAGCGGGTCCCTGAGGTCCCCGCCGTCGTAACTCGAGAGGACCTGCCGCAACTCGAGAAAATCCAGGAGGTTCTCCCCTCCAGGCGAGATGAGGCCCATTTCCGCTGAGGCGTCTCGAGGCTGATCACACCTCACCTCTGGAACTTCGAAAGGCTCCTTCACACCCTTGGTGCAAATCAAGAAGTTCCCCGACATACCCGTCTCCACTCGAGAGGAATCACGAGGGTCCCGCCCACATCCAGAGGAGCCCCGTTTCCGCCTCGTAGCTCGAGTTGAGGGATCCTTTCCCTGCTTCGTCGGGAAAGAGTTCCCGGCGTTCCCGTCGCATCTCAAGAGGAGGCCCTCTCAACAGGAACGGCGAGAGGAACTCCAGGGTCGTGCCACCATTCCAAGAGTCCCCCAGATGTCTCAGTCCATTCCAGAGGAACCTCTTTTCCCTTCACCGGCTCGTCTTTCACGCCGAGGATCGACTCACACCAAGGTGGCACGTGGCACAGCCCTGTGGGAAAGCCTCGTGGGAAAGCCTCGAGGGACAGCCTCGAGGGAAAGCCACAGATCCCTTGATCCACGTGACAGGAAGCGTGACACTACTGCTGCAGCTCGGGAGGAAAGCGCACGTGCATGCCCCCACTCGAGACGAGGCCTGACTCCCCTGGGGAGACTCAGAAGCACCCCAAGATCCATGGCAACACTGGAGAGGAATCCTCAGGTTCCGGCCCCGACTCCACACAAGGACTGAGGCCCCGGCATGGACGGGAGAGGAATCCCGAGAGGTCCCCTAGCAACTCGCATGGGGACTGGCCTTTCCTGAGGCCACCAGAGCGGGTCCCTGTGGTCCCCGTCGTAACTCGAGAAGACCTGCCGCAACTCGAGAAAATCCAGGAGGTTCTCCCCTCCAGGCGAGATGAGGCCCATTTCCGCTGAGGCGCCTCGAGGCTGATCACACCTCACCTCTGGAACTTCGAAAGGGTCCTTCACACCCTTGGTGCAAATCAAGAAGTTCCCCGACCTAGCCGTCTCCACTCGAGAGGAATCACGAGGGTCCCGCCCACATCCAGAGGAGCCCCGTTTCCGCCTCGTAGCTCGAGTTGAGGGATCCTTTCCCTGCTTCGTCGGGAAAGAGTTCCCGGCGTTCCCGTCGCATCTCAAGAGGAGGCCCTCTCAACAGGAACGGCGAGAGGAACTCCAGGGTCGTGCCACCATTCCAAGAGTCCCCCAGATGTCTCAGTCCATTCCAGAGGAACCTCTTTTCCCTTCACCGGCTCGTCTTTCACGCCGAGGATCGACTCACACCAAGGTGGCACGTGGCACAGCCCTGTGGGAAAGCCTCGTGGGAAAGCCTCGAGGGACAGCCTCGAGGGAAAGCCACAGATCCCTTGATCCACGTGACAGGAGGCGTGACACTACTGCTGCAGCTCGGGAGGAAAGCGCACGTGCATGCCCCCACTCGAGACGAGGCCTGACTCCCCTGGGGAGACTCAGAAGCACCCCAAGATCCATGGCAACACTGGAGAGGAATCCTCAGGTTCCGGCCCCAACTCCACACAAGGACTGAGGCCCCGGCATGGACGGGAGAGGAATCCCGAGAGGTCCCCTAGCAACTCGCATGGGGACTGGCCTTTCCTGAGGCCACCAGAGCGGGTCCCTGAGGTCCCCGTCGTAACTCGAGAAGACCTGCCGCAACTCGAGAAAATCCAGGAGGTTCTCCCCTCCAGGCGAGATGAGGCCCATTTCCGCTGAGGCGTCACGAGGCTGATCACACCTCACCTCTGGAACTTCGAAAGGCTCCTTCACACCCTTGGTGCAAATCAAGAAGTTCCCCGACATACCCGTCTCCACTCGAGCGGAATCACGAGGGTCCCGCCCACATCCAGAGGAGCCCCGTTTCCGCCTCGTAGCTCGAGATGAGGGATCCTTTCCCTGCTTCGTCGGGAATGAGTTCCCGGCGTTCCCGTCGCATCTCAAGAGGAGGCCCTCTCAACAGGAACGGCGAGAGGAACTCCAGGGTCGTGCCACCATTCCAAGAGTCCCCCAGATGTCTCAGTCCATTCCAGAGGAACCTCTTTTCCCTTCACCGGCTCGTCTTTCACGCCGAGGATCGACTCACACCAAGGTGGCACGTGGCACAGCCCTGTGGGAAAGCCTCGTGGGAAAGCCTCGAGGGACAGCCTCGAGGGAAAGCCACAGATCCCTTGATCCACGTGACAGGAAGCGTGACACTACTGCTGCAGCTCGGGAGGAAAGCGCACGTGCATGCCCCCACTCGAGACGAGGCCTGACTCCCCTGGGGAGACTCAGAAGCACCCCAAGATCCATGGCAACACTGGAGAGGAATCCTCAGGTTCCGGCCCCAACTCCACACAAGGACTGAGGCCCCGGCATGGACGGGAGAGGAATCCCGAGAGGTCCCCTAGCAACTCGCATGGGGACTGGCCTTTCCTGAGGCCACCAGAGCGGGTCCCTGAGGTCCCCGTCGTTACTCGAGAAGACCTGCCGCAACTCGAGAAAATCCAGGAGGTTCTCCCCTCCAGGCGAGATGAGGCCCATTTCCGCTGAGGCGTCACGAGGCTGATCACACCTCACCTCTGGAACTTCGAAAGGCTACTTCACACCCTTGGTGCAAATCAAGAAGTTCCCCGACATACCCGTCTCCACTCGAGCGGAATCACGAGGGTCCCGCCCACATCCAGAGGAGCCCCGTTTCCGCCTCGTAGCTCGAGATGAGGGATCCTTTCCCTGCTTCGTCGGGAATGAGTTCCCGGCGTTCCCGTCGCATCTCAAGAGGAGGCCCTCTCAACAGGAACGGCCAGAGGAACTCCAGGGTCGTGCCACCATTCCAAGAGTCCCCCAGATGTCTCAGTCCATTCCAGAGGAACCTCTTTTCCCTTCACCGGCTCGTCTTTCACGCCGAGGATCGACTCACACCAAGGTGGCACGTGGCACAGCCCTGTGGGAAAGCCTCGTGGGAAAGCCTCGAGGGACAGCCTCGAGGGAAAGCCACAGATCCCTTGATCCACGTGACAGGAAGCGTGACACTACTGCTGCAGCTCGGGAGGAAAGCGCACGTGCATGCCCCCACTCGAGACGAGGCCTGACTCCCCTGGGGAGACTCAGAAGCACCCCAAGATCCATGTCAACACTGGAGAGGAATCCTCAGGGTCCGGCCCCGACTCGACACAAGGACTGAGGCCCCGGCATGGACGGGAGAGGAATCCCGAGAGGTCCCCTAGCAACTCGCATGGGGACTGGCCTTTCCTGAGGCCACCAGAGCGGGTCCCTGAGGTCCCCGTCGTAACTCGAGAAGACCTGCCGCAACTCGACAAAATCCAGGAGGTTCTCCCCTCCAGGCGAGATGAGGCCCATTTCCGCTGAGGCGCCTCGAGGCTGATCACACCTCACCTCTGGAACTTCGAAAGGGTCCTTCACACCCTTGGTGCAAATCAAGAAGTTCCCCGACCTAGCCGTCTCCACTCGAGAGGAATCACGAGGGTCCCGCCCACATCCAGAGGAGCCCCGTTTCCGCCTCGTAGCTCGAGTTGAGGGATCCTTTCCCTGCTTCGTCGGGAAAGAGTTCCCGGCGTTCCCGTCGCATCTCAAGAGGAGGCCCTCTCAACAGGAACGGCGAGAGGAACTCCAGGGTCGTGCCACCATTCCAAGAGTCCCCCAGATGTCTCAGTCCACTCCAGAGGAACCTCTTTTCCCTTCAGCGGCTCATCTTTCACGCCGAGGATCGACTCCCACCAAGGTGGCACGTGGCACAGCCCTGTGGGAAAGCCTCGTGGGAAAGCCTCGAGGGACAGCCTCGAGGGAAAGCCACAGATCCCTTGATCCACGTGACAGGAAGCGTGACACTACTGCTGCAGCTCGGGAGGAAAGCGCACGTGCATGCCCCCACTCGAGACGAGGCCTGACTCCCCTGGGGAGACTCAGAAGCACCCCAAGATCCATGGCAACACTGGAGAGGAATCCTCAGGTTCCAGCCCCGACTCCACACAAGGACTGAGGCCCCGGCATGGACGGGAGAGGAATCCCGAGAGGTCCCCTAGCAACTCGCATGGGGACTGGCCTTTCCTGAGGCCACCAGAGCGGGTCCCTGTGGTCCCCGGCGTAACTCGAGAAGACCTGCTGCAACTCGAGAAAATCCAGGAGGTTCTCCCCTCCAGGCGAGATGAGGCCCATTTCCGCTGAGGCGCCTCGAGGCTGATCACACCTCACCTCTGGAACTTCGAAAGGGTCCTTCACACCCTTGGTGCAAATCAAGAAGTTCCCCGACCTCGCCGTCTCCACTCGAGAGGAATCACGAGGGTCCCGCCCACATCCAGAGGAGCCCCGTTTCCGCCTCGTAGCTCGAGTTGAGGGATCCTTTCCCTGCTTCGTCGGGAAAGAGTTCTCGGCGTTCCCGTCGCATCTCAAGAGGAGGCCCTCTCAACAGGAACGGCGAGAGGAACTCCAGGGTCGTGCCACCATTCCAAGAGTCCCCCAGATGTCTCAGTCCATTCCAGAGGAACCTCTTTTTCCTTCACCGGCTCGTCTTTCACGCCGAGGATCGACTCACACCAAGGTGGCACGTGGCACAGCCCTGTGGGAAAGCCTCGTGGGAAAGCCTCGAGGGACAGCCTCGAGGGAAAGCCACAGATCCCTTGAACCACGTGACAGGAAGCGTGACACTACTGCTGCAGCTCGGGAGGAAAGCGCACGTGCATGCCCCCACTCGAGACGAGGCCTGACTCCCCTGGGGAGACTCAGAAGCACCCCCAGATCCATGGCAACACTGGAGAGGAATCCTCAGGTTCCGGCCCCGACTCGACACAAGGACTGAGGCCCCGGCATGGACGGGAGAGGAATCCCGAGAGGTCCCCTAGCAACTCGCATGGGGACTGGCCTTTCCTGAGGCCACCAGAGCGGGTCCCTGAGGTCCCCGTCGTAACTCGAGAAGACCTGCCGCAACTCGAGAAAATCCAGGAGGTTCTCCCCTCCAGGCGAGATGAGGCCCATTTCCGCTGAGGCGCCTCGAGGCTGATCACACCTCACCTCTGGAACTTCGAAAGGGTCCTTCACACCCTTGGTGCAAATCAAGAAGTTCCCCGACCTAGCCGTCTCCACTCGAGAGGAATCACGAGGGTCCCGCCCACATCCAGAGGAGCCCCGTTTCCGCCTCGTAGCTCGAGTTGAGGGATCCTTTCCCTGCTTCGTCGGGAAAGAGTTCCCGGCGTTCCCGTCGCATCTCAAGAGGAGGCCCTCTCAACAGGAACGGCGAGAGGAACTCCAGGGTCGTGCCACCATTCCAAGAGTCCCCCAGATGTCTCAGTCCATTCCAGAGGAACCTCTTTTCCCTTCACCGGCTCGTCTTTCACGCCGAGGATCGACTCACACCAAGGTGGCACGTGGCACAGCCCTGTGGGAAAGCCTCGTGGGAAAGCCTCGAGGGACAGCCTCGAGGGAAAGCCACAGATCCCTTGATCCACGTGACAGGAAGCGTGACACTACTGCTGCAGCTCGGGAGGAAAGCGCACGTGCATGCCCCCACTCGAGACGAGGCCTGACTCCCCTGGGGAGACTCAGAAGCACCCCAAGATCCATGGCAACACTGGAGAGGAATCCTCAGGTTCCGGCCCCGACTCCACACAAGGACTGAGGCCCCGGCATGGATGGGAGAGGAATCCCGAGAGGTCCCCTAGCAACTCGCATGGGGACTGGCCTTTCCTGAGGCCACCAGAGCGGGTCCCTGTGGTCCCCGTCGTAACTCGAGAAGAGCTGCCGCAACTCGAGAAAATCCAGGAGGTTCTCCCCTCCAGGCGAGATGAGGCCCATTTCCGCTGAGGCGCCTCGAGGCTGATCACACCTCACCTCTGGAACTTCGAAAGGGTCCTTCACACCCTTGGTGCAAATCAAGAAGTTCCCCGACCTAGCCGTCTCCACTCGAGAGGAATCACGAGGGTCCCGCCCACATCCAGAGGAGCCCCGTTTCCGCCTCGTAGCTCGAGATGAGGGATCCTTTCCCTGCTTCGGCGGGAAAGAGTTCCCGGCTTTCCCGTCGTATCTCAAGAGGAGGCCCTCTCAACAGGAACGGCGAGAGGAACTCCAGGGTCGTGCCACCATTCCAAGAGACCCCCAGATGTCTCAGTCCATTCCAGAGGAACCTCTTTTCCCTTCACCGGCTCGTCTTTCACGCCGAGGATCGACTCACACCAAGGTGACACGTGGCACAGCCCTGTGGGAAAGCCTCGTGGGAAAGCCTCGAGGGACAGCCTCGAGGGAAAGCCACAAATCCCTTGATCCACGTGACAGGAAGCGTGACACTACTGCTGCAGCTCGGGAGGAAAGCGCACGTGCATGCCCCTACAGGAGACGAGGCCTGACTCCCCTGGGGAGACTCAGAAGCACCCCAAGATCCATGGCAACACTGGAGAGGAATCCTCAGGTTCCGACCCCGACTCCACACAAGGACTGAGGCCCCGGCATGGACGAGAGAGGAATCCCGAGAGGTCCCCTAGCAACTCGCATGGGGACTGGCCTTTCCTGAGGCCACCAGAGCGGGTCCCTGAGGTCCCCGTCGTAACTCGAGAAGACCTGCTGCAACTCGAGAAAATCCAGGAGGTTCTCCCCTCCAGGCGAATGAGGCCCATTTCCGCTGAGGCGTCTCGAGGCTGATCACACCTCACCTCTGGAACTTCGAAAGGCTCCTTCACACCCTTGGTGCAAATCAAGAAGTTCCCCGACCTAGCCGTCTCCACTCGAGAGGAATCACGTGGGTCCCGCCCACATCCAGAGGAGCCCCGTTTCCGCCTCGTAGCTCGAGATGAGGGATCCTTTCCCTGCTTCGTCGGGAAAGAGTTCCCGGCGTTCCCGTCGCATCTCAAGAGGAGGCCCTCTCAACAGGAACGGCGAGAGGAACTCCAGGGTCGTGCCACCATTCCAAGAGTCCCCCAGATGTCTCAGTCCATTCCAGAGGAACCTCTTTTCCCTTCACCCGCTCGTCTTTCACGCCGAGGATCGACTCACACCAAGGTGGCACGTGGCACAGCCCTGTGGGAAAGCCTCGTGGGAAAGCCTCGAGGGACAGCCTCGAGGGAAAGCCACAGATCCCTTGATCCACGTGACAGGAAGCGTGACACTACTGCTGAAGCTCGGGAGGAAAGCGCACGTGCATGCCCCCACTCGAGACGAGGCCTGACTCCCCTGGGGAGACTCAGAAGCACCCCAAGATCCATGGCAACACTGGAGAGGAATCCTCAGGTTCCGGCCCCGACTCCACACAAGGACTGAGGCCCCGGCATGGACGGGAGAGGAATCCCGAGAGGTCCCCTAGCAACTCGCATGGGGACTGGCCTTTCCTGAGGCCACCAGAGCGGGTCCCTGAGGTCCCCGTCGTAACTCGAGAAGACCTGCCCCAACTCGAGAAAATCCAGGAGGTTCTCCCCTCCAGGCGAGATGAGGCCCATTTCCGCTGAGGCGCCTCGAGGCTGATCACACCTCACCTCTGGAACTTCGAAAGGGTCCTTCACACCCTTGGTGCAAATCAAGAAGTTCCCCGACCTAGCCGTCTCCACTCGAGAGGAATCACGAGGGTCCCGCCCACATCCAGAGGAGCCCCGTTTCCGCCTCGTAGCTCGAGTTGAGGGATCCTTTCCCTGCTTCGTCGGGAAAGAGTTCCCGGCGTTCCCGTCGCATCTCAAGAGGAGGCCCTCTCAACAGGAACGGCGAGAGGAACTCCAGGGTCGTGCCACCATTCCAAGAGTCCCCCAGATGTCTCAGTCCATTCCAGAGGAACCTCTTTTCCCTTCACCGGCTCGTCTTTCACGCCGAGGATCGACTCACACCAAGGTGGCACGTGGCACAGCCCTGTGGGAAAGCCTCGTGGGAAAGCCTCGAGGGACAGCCTCGAGGGAAAGCCACAGATCCCTTGATCCACGTGACAGGAAGCGTGACACTACTGCTGCAGCTCGGGAGGAAAGCGCACGTGCATGCCCCCACTCGAGACGAGGCCTGACTCCCCTGGGGAGACTCAGAAGCACCCCAAGATCCATGGCAACACTGGAGAGGAATCCTCAGGTTCCGGCCCCGACTCCACACAAGGACTGAGGCCCCGGCATGGACGGGAGAGGAATCCCGAGAGGTCCCCTAGCAACTCGCATGGGGACTGGCCTTTCCTGAGGCCACCAGAGCGGGTCCCTGAGGTCCCCGTCGTAACTCGAGAAGACCTGCCCCAACTCGAGAAAATCCAGGAGGTTCTCCCCTCCAGGCGAGATGAGGCCCATTTCCGCTGAGGCGCCTCGAGGCTGATCACACCTCACCTCTGGAACTTCGAAAGGGTCCTTCACACCCTTGGTGCAAATCAAGAAGTTCCCCGACCTAGCCGTCTCCACTCGAGAGGAATCACGAGGGTCCCGCCCACATCCAGAGGAGCCCCGTTTCCGCCTCGTAGCTCGAGTTGAGGGATCCTTTCCCTGCTTCGTCGGGAAAGAGTTCCCGGCGTTCCCGTCGCATCTCAAGAGGAGGCCCTCTCAACAGGAACGGCGAGAGGAACTCCAGGGTCGTGCCACCATTCCAAGAGTCCCCCAGATGTCTCAGTCCATTCCAGAGGAACCTCTTTTCCCTTCACCGGCTCGTCTTTCACGCCGAGGATCGACTCACACCAAGGTGGCACGTGGCACAGCCCTGTGGGAAAGCCTCGTGGGAAAGCCTCGAGGGACAGCCTCGAGGGAAAGCCACAGATCCCTTGATCCACGTGACAGGAAGCGTGACACTACTGCTGCAGCTCGGGAGGAAAGCGCACGTGCATGCCCCCACTCGAGACGAGGCCTGACTCCCCTGGGGAGACTCAGAAGCACCCCAAGATCCATGGCAACACTGGAGAGGAATCCTCAGGTTCCGGCCCCGACTCCACACAAGGACTGAGGCCCCGGCATGGATGGGAGAGGAATCCCGAGAGGTCCCCTAGCAACTCGCATGGGGACTGGCCTTTCCTGAGGCCACCAGAGCGGGTCCCTGTGGTCCCCGTCGTAACTCGAGAAGACCTGCCGCAACTCGAGAAAATCCAGGAGGTTCTCCCCTCCAGGCGAGATGAGGCCCATTTCCGCTGAGGCGCCTCGAGGCTGATCACACCTCACCTCTGGAACTTCGAAAGGGTCCTTCACACCCTTGGTGCAAATCAAGAAGTTCCCCGACCTAGCCGTCTCCACTCGAGAGGAATCACGAGGGTCCCGCCCACATCCAGAGGAGCCCCGTTTCCGCCTCGTAGCTCGAGATGAGGGATCCTTTCCCTGCTTCGGCGGGAAAGAGTTCCCGGCTTTCCCGTCGTATCTCAAGAGGAGGCCCTCTCAACAGGAACGGCGAGAGGAACTCCAGGGTCGTGCCACCATTCCAAGAGACCCCCAGATGTCTCAGTCCATTCCAGAGGAACCTCTTTTCCCTTCACCGGCTCGTCTTTCACGCCGAGGATCGACTCACACCAAGGTGACACGTGGCACAGCCCTGTGGGAAAGCCTCGTGGGAAAGCCTCGAGGGACAGCCTCGAGGGAAAGCCACAAATCCCTTGATCCACGTGACAGGAAGCGTGACACTACTGCTGCAGCTCGGGAGGAAAGCGCACGTGCATGCCCCTACACGAGACGAGGCCTGACTCCCCTGGGGAGACTCAGAAGCACCCCAAGATCCATGGCAACACTGGAGAGGAATCCTCAGGTTCCGACCCCGACTCCACACAAGGACTGAGGCCCCGGCATGGACGAGAGAGGAATCCCGAGAGGTCCCCTAGCAACTCGCATGGGGACTGGCCTTTCCTGAGGCCACCAGAGCGGGTCCCTGAGGTCCCCGTCGTAACTCGAGAAGACCTGCTGCAACTCGAGAAAATCCAGGAGGTTCTCCCCTCCAGGCGAATGAGGCCCATTTCCGCTGAGGCGTCTCGAGGCTGATCACACCTCACCTCTGGAACTTCGAAAGGCTCCTTCACACCCTTGGTGCAAATCAAGAAGTTCCCCGACCTAGCCGTCTCCACTCGAGAGGAATCACGTGGGTCCCGCCCACATCCAGAGGAGCCCCGTTTCCGCCTCGTAGCTCGAGATGAGGGATCCTTTCCCTGCTTCGTCGGGAAAGAGTTCCCGGCGTTCCCGTCGCATCTCAAGAGGAGGCCCTCTCAACAGGAACGGCGAGAGGAACTCCAGGGTCGTGCCACCATTCCAAGAGTCCCCCAGATGTCTCAGTCCACTCTAGAGGAACCTCTTTTCCCTTCACCCGCTCGTCTTTCACGCCGAGGATCGACTCACACCAAGGTGGCACGTGGCACAGCCCTGTGGGAAAGCCTCGTGGGAAAGCCTCGAGGGACAGCCTCGAGGGAAAGCCACAAATCCCTTGATGCACGTGACAGGAAGCGTGACACTACTGCTGCAGCTCGGGAGGAAAGCGCACGTGCATGCCCCCACTCGAGACGAGGCCTGACTCCCCTGGGGAGACTCACAAGCACCCCAAGATCCATGGCAACACTGGAGAGGAAACCTCAGGTTCCGGCCCCGACTCCACACAAGGACTGAGGCCCTGGCATGGACGGGAGAGGAATCCCGAGAGGTCCCCTAGCAACTCGCATGGGGACTGGCCTTTCCTGAGGCCACCAGAGCGGGTCCCTGAGGTCCCCGTCGTAACTCGAGAAGACCTGCTGCAACTCGGGAAAATCCAGGAGGTTCTCCCCTCCAGGCGAATGAGGCCCATTTCCGCTGAGGCGTCTCGAGGCTGATCACACCTCACCTCTGGAACTTCGAAAGGCTCCTTCACACCCTTGGTGCAAATCAAGAAGTTCCCCGACCTAGCCGTCTCCACTCGAGAGGAATCACGTGGGTCCCGCCCACATCCAGAGGAGCCCCGTTTCCGCCTCGTAGCTCGAGATGAGGGATCCTTTCCCTGCTTCGTCGGGAAAGAGTTCCCGGCGTTCCCGTCGCATCTCAAGAGGAGGCCCTCTCAACAGGAACGGCGAGAGGAACTCCAGGTTCGTGCCACCATTCCAAGAGTCCCCCAGATGTCTCAGTCCATTCCAGAGGAACCTCTTTTCCCTTCACCAGCTCGTCTTTCACGCCGAGGATCGACTCACACCAAGGTGGCACGTGGCACAGCCCTGTGGGAAACCCTCGTGGGAAAGCCTCGAGGGACAGCCTCGAGGGAAAGCCACAGATCCCTTGATCCACGTGACAGGAAGCGTGACACTATTGCTGCAGCTCGGGAGGAAAGCTCACGTGCATGCCCCCACTCGAGACGAGGCCTGACTCCCCTGGGGAGACTCAGAAGCACCCCAAGATCCGTGGCAACACTGGAGAGGAATCCTCAGGTTCCGGCCCCGACTCCACACAAGGACTGAGGCCCCGGCATGGACGGGAGAGGAATCCCGAGAGGTCCCCTAGCAACTCGCATGGGGACTGGCCTTTCCTGAGGCCACGAGAGCCGTTCCCTGAGGTCCCCGTCGTAACTCGAGAAGACCTGCCGCAACTCGAGAAAATCCAGGAGGTTCTCCCCTCCAGGCGAGATGAGGCCCATTTCCGCTGAGGCGTCTCCAGGCTGATCACACCTCACCTCTGGAACTTCGAAAGGCTCCTTCACACCCTTGGTGAAAATCAAGAAGTTCCCCGACATACCCGTCTCCACTCGAGAGGAATCACGAGGGTCCCGCCCACATCCATAGGAGCCCCGTTTCCGCCTCATAGCTCGAGATGAGGGATCCTTTCCCTGCTTCGTCGGGAAAGAGTTCCCGGCGTTCCCGTCGCATCTCAAGAGGAGGCCCTCTCAACAGGAACGGCGAGAGGAACTCCAGGGTGGTGCCACCATTCCAAGAGTCCCCCAGATGTCTCAGTCCATTCCAGAGGAACCTCTTTTCCCTTCACCGGCTCGTCTTTCACGCCGAGGATCGACTCACACCAAGGTGGCACGTGGCACAGCCCTGTGGGAAAGCCTCGTGGGAAAGCCTCGAGGGACAGCCTCGAGGGAAAGCCACAGATCCCTTGATCCACGTGACAGGAAGCGTGACACTACTGCTGCAGCTCGGGAGGAAAGCGCACGTGCATGCCCCCACTCGAGACGAGGCCTGACTCCCCTGGGGAGACTCAGAAGCACCCCAAGATCCATGGCAACACTGGAGAGGAATCCTCAGGTTCCGGCCCCGACTCCACACAAAGACTGAGGCCCCGGCATGGACGGGAGAGGAATCCCGAGAGGTCCCCTAGCAACTCGCATGGGGACTGGCCTTTCCTGAGGCCACGAGAGCCGGTCCCTGAGGTCCCCGTCGTAACTCGAGAGGACCTGCCGCAACTCGAGAAAATCCAGGAGGTTCTCCCCTCCAGGCGAGATGAGGCCCATTTCCGCTGAGGCGTCTCGAGGCTGATCACACCTCACCTCTGGAACTTCGAAAGGCTCCTTCACACCCTTGCTGCAAATCAAGAAGTTCCCCGACATACCCGTCTCCACTCGAGAGGAATCAAGAGGGTCCCGCCCACATCCAGAGGAGCCCCGTTTCCGCCTCGTAGCTCGAGATGAGGGATCCTTTCCCTGCTTCGTCGGGAAAGAGTTCCCGGCGTTCCCGTCGCATCTCAAGAGGAGGCCCTCTCAACAGGAACGGCGAGAGGAACTCCAGGGTCGTGCCACCATTCCAAGAGTCCCCCAGATGTCTCAGTCCATTCCAGAGGAACCTCTTTTCCCTTCACCGGCTCGTCTTTCACGCCGAGGATCGACTCACACCAAGGTGGCACGTGGCACAGCCCTGTGGGAAAGCCTCGTGGGAAAGCCTCGAGGAACAGCCTCGAGGGAAAGCCACAGATCCCTTGATCCACGTGACAGGAAGCGTGACACTACTGCTGCAGCTCGGGAGGAAAGCGCACGTGCATGCCCCCACTCGAGACGAGGCCTGACACCCCTGGGGAGACTCAGAAGCACCCCAAGATCCATGGCAACACGGGAGAGGAATCCTCAGTTTCCGGCCCCGAATGCACACAAGGACTGAGGCCCCGGCATGGACGGGAGAGGAATCCCGAGAGGTCCCCTAGCAACTCGCATGGGGACTGGCCTTTCCTGAGGCCACCAGAGCGGGTCCCTGAGTTCCCCGTCGTAACTCGAGAAGACCTGCCGCAACTCGAGAAAATCCAGGAGGTTCTCCCCTCCAGGCGAGATGAGGCCCATTTCCGCTGAGGCGCCTCGAGGCTGATCACACCTCACCTCTGGAACTTCGAAAGGGTCCTTCACACCCTTGGTGCAAATCAAGAAGTTCCCCGACCTAGCCGTCTCCACTCGAGAGGAATCACGAGGGTCCCGCCCACATCCAGAGGAGCCCCGTTTCCGCCTCGTAGCTCGAGTTGAGGGATCCTTTCCCTGCTTCGTCGGGAAAGAGTTCCCGGCGTTCCCGTCGCATCTCAAGAGGAGGCCCTCTCAACAGGAACGGCGAGAGGAACTCCAGGGTCGTGCCACCATTCCAAGAGTCCCCCAGATGTCTCAGTCCATTCCAGAGGAACCTCTTTTCCCTTCACCGGCTCGTCTTTCACGCCGAGGATCGACTCACACCAAGGTGGCACGTGGCACAGCCCTGTGGGAAAGCCTCGTGGGAAAGCCTCGAGGGACAGCCTCGAGGGAAAGCCACAGATCCCTTGATCCACGTGACAGGAAGCGTGACACTACTGCTGCAGCTCGGGAGGAAAGCGCACGTGCATGCCCCCACTCGAGACGAGGCCTGACTCCCCTGGGGAGACTCAGAAGCACCCCAAGATCCATGGCAACACTGGAGAGGAATCCTCAGGTTCCGGCCCCGACTCCACACAAGGACTGAGGCCCCGGCATGGATGGGAGAGGAATCCCGAGAGGTCCCCTAGCAACTCGTATGGGGACTGGCCTTTCCTGAGGCCACCAGAGCGGGTCCCTGTGGTCCCCGTCGTAACTCGAGAAGACCTGCCGCAACTCGAGAAAATCCAGGAGGTTCTCCCCTCCAGGCGAGATGAGGCCCATTTCCGCTGAGGCGCCTCGAGGCTGATCACACCTCACCTCTGGAACTTCGAAAGGGTCCTTCACACCCTTGGTGCAAATCAAGAAGTTCCCCGACTTAGCCGTCTCCACTCGAGAGGAATCACGAGGGTCCCGCCCACATCCAGAGGAGCCCCGTTTCCGCCTCGTAGCTCGAGATGAGGGATCCTTTCCCTGCTTCGGCGGGAAAGAGTTCCCGGCTTTCCCGTCGTATCTCAAGAGGAGGCCCTCTCAACAGGAACGGCGAGAGGAACTCCAGGGTCGTGCCACCATTCCAAGAGACCCCCAGATGTCTCAGTCCATTCCAGAGGAACCTCTTTTCCCTTCACCGGCTCGTCTTTCACGCCGAGGATCGACTCACACCAAGGTGACACGTGGCACAGCCCTGTGGGAAAGCCTCGTGGGAAAGCCTCGAGGGACAGCCTCGAGGGAAAGCCACAAATCCCTTGATCCACGTGACAGGAAGCGTGACACTACTGCTGCAGCTCGGGAGGAAAGCGCACGTGCATGCCCCTACACGAGACGAGGCCTGACTCCCCTGGGGAGACTCAGAAGCACCCCAAGATCCATGGCAACACTGGAGAGGAATCCTCAGGTTCCGACCCCGACTCCACACAAGGACTGAGGCCCCGGCATGGACGGGAGAGGAATCCCGAGAGGTCCCCTAGCAACTCGCATGGGGACTGGCCTTTCCTGAGGCCACCAGAGCGGGTCCCTGAGGTCCCCGTCGTAACTCGAGAAGACCTGCTGCAACTCGAGAAAATCCAGGAGGTTCTCCCCTCCAGGCGAATGAGGCCCATTTCCGCTGAGGCGTCTCGAGGCTGATCACACCTCACCTCTGGAACTTCGAAAGGCTCCTTCACACCCTTGGTGCAAATCAAGAAGTTCCCCGACCTAGCCGTCTCCACTCGAGAGGAATCACGAGGGTCCCGCCCACATCCAGAGGAGCCCCGTTTCCGCCTCGTAGCTCGAGATGAGGGATCCTTTCCCTGCTTCGTCGGGAAAGAGTTCCCGGCGTTCCCGTCGCATCTCAAGAGGAGGCCCTCTCAACAGGAACGGCGAGAGGAACTCCAGGGTCGTGCCACCATTCCAAGAGTCCCCCAGATGTCTCAGTCCATTCCAGAGGAACCTCTTTTCCCTTCACCCGCTCGTCTTTCACGCCGAGGATCGACTCACACCAAGGTGGCACGTGGCACAGCCCTGTGGGAAAGCCTCGTGGGAAAGCCTCGAGGGACAGCCTCGAGGGAAAGCCACAGATCCCTTGATCCACGTGACAGGAAGCGTGACACTACTGCTGCAGCTCGGGAGGAAAGCGCACGTGCATGCCCCCACTCGAGACGAGGCCTGACTCCCCTGGGGAGACTCAGAAGCACCCCAAGATCCATGGCAACACTGGAGAGGAATCCTCAGGTTCCGGCCCCGACTCCACACAAGGACTGAGGCCCCGGCATGGACGGGAGAGGAATCCCGAGAGGTCCCCTAGCAACTCGCATGGGGACTGGCCTTTCCTGAGGCCACCAGAGCGGGTCCCTGAGGTCCCCGTCGTAACTCGAGAAGACCTGCCCCAACTCGAGAAAATCCAGGAGGTTCTCCCCTCCAGGCGAGATGAGGCCCATTTCCGCTGTGGCATCTCGAGGCTGATCACACCTCACCTCTGGAACTTCGAAAGGGTCCTTCACACCCTCGGTGCAAATCAAGAGGTAACCCGACCTAGCCGTCTCCACTCGAGAGGAATCACGAGGGTCCCGCCCACATCCAGAGGAGCCCCGTTTCCGCCTCGTAGCTCGAGATGAGGGATCCTTTCCCTGCTTCGGCGGGAAAGAGTTCCCGGCTTTCCCGTCGTATCTCAAGAGGAGGCCCTCTCAACAGGAACGGCGATTGGAACCCCAGGGTCGTGCCACCATTCCAAGAGTCCCCCAGATGTCTCAGTCCATTCCAGAGGAACCTCTTTTCCCTTCACCGGCTCGTCTTTCACGCCGAGGATCGACTCACACCAAGGTGGCACGTGGCACAGCCCTGTGGGAAAGCCTCGTGGGAAAGCCTCGAGGGACAGCCTCGAGGGAAAGCCACAAATCCCTTGATGCACGTGACAGGAAGCGTGACACTACTGCTGCAGCTCGGGAGAAAAGCGCACGTGCATGCCCCCACTCGAGACGAGGCCTGACTCCCCTGGGGAGACTCACAAGCACCCCAAGATCCATGGCAACACTGGAGAGGAAACCTCAGGTTCCGGCCCCGACTCCACACAAGGACTGAGGCCCCGGCATGGACGGGAGAGGAATCCCGAGAGGTCCCCTAGCAACTCGCATGGGGACTGGCCTTTCCTGAGGCCACCAGAGCGGGTCCCTGAGGTCCCCGTCGTAACTCGAGAAGACCTGCTGCAACTCGGGAAAATCCAGGAGGTTCTCCCCTCCAGGCGAATGAGGCCCATTTCCGCTGAGGCGTCTCGAGGCTGATCACACCTCACCTCTGGAACTTCGAAAGGCTCCTTCACACCCTTGGTGCAAATCAAGAAGTTCCCCGACCTAGCCGTCTCCACTCGAGAGGAATCACGTGGGTCCCGCCCACATCCAGAGGAGCCCCGTTTCCGCCTCGTAGCTCGAGATGAGGGATCCTTTCCCTGCTTCGTCGGGAAAGAGTTCCCGGCGTTCCCGTCGCATCTCAAGAGGAGGCCCTCTCAACAGGAACGGCGAGAGGAACTCCAGGTTCGTGCCACCATTCCAAGAGTCCCCCAGATGTCTCAGTCCATTCCAGAGGAACCTCTTTTCCCTTCACCAGCTCGTCTTTCACGCCGAGGATCGACTCACACCAAGGTGGCACGTGGCACAGCCCTGTGGGAAACCCTCGTGGGAAAGCCTCGAGGGACAGCCTCGAGGGAAAGCCACAGATCCCTTGATCCACGTGACAGGAAGCGTGACACTATTGCTGCAGCTCGGGAGGAAAGCTCACGTGCATGCCCCCACTCGAGACGAGGCCTGACTCCCCTGGGGAGACTCAGAAGCACCCCAAGATCCGTGGCAACACTGGAGAGGAATCCTCAGGTTCCGGCCCCGACTCCACACAAGGACTGAGGCCCCGGCATGGACGGGAGAGGAATCCCGAGAGGTCCCCTAGCAACTCGCATGGGGACTGGCCTTTCCTGAGGCCACGAGAGCCGTTCCCTGAGGTCCCCGTCGTAACTCGAGAAGACCTGCCGCAACTCGAGAAAATCCAGGAGGTTCTCCCCTCCAGGCGAGATGAGGCCCATTTCCGCTGAGGCGTCTCCAGGCTGATCACACCTCACCTCTGGAACTTCGAAAGGCTCCTTCACACCCTTGGTGAAAATCAAGAAGTTCCCCGACATACCCGTCTCCACTCGAGAGGAATCACGAGGGTTCCGCCCACATCCATAGGAGCCCCGTTTCCGCCTCATAGCTCGAGATGAGGGATCCTTTCCCTGCTTCGTCGGGAAAGAGTTCCCGGCGTTCCCGTCGCATCTCAAGAGGAGGCCCTCTCAACAGGAACGGCGAGAGGAACTCCAGGGTGGTGCCACCATTCCAAGAGTCCCCCAGATGTCTCAGTCCATTCCAGAGGAACCTCTTTTCCCTTCACCGGCTCGTCTTTCACGCCGAGGATCGACTCACACCAAGGTGGCACGTGGCACAGCCCTGTGGGAAAGCCTCGTGGGAAAGCCTCGAGGGACAGCCTCGAGGGAAAGCCACAGATCCCTTGATCCACGTGACAGGAAGCGTGACACTACTGCTGCAGCTCGGGAGGAAAGCGCACGTGCATGCCCCCACTCGAGACGAGGCCTGACTCCCCTGGGGAGACTCAGAAGCACCCCAAGATCCATGGCAACACTGGAGAGGAATCCTCAGGTTCCGGCCCCGACTCCACACAAAGACTGAGGCCCCGGCATGGACGGGAGAGGAATCCCGAGAGGTCCCCTAGCAACTCGCATGGGGACTGGCCTTTCCTGAGGCCACGAGAGCCGGTCCCTGAGGTCCCCGTCGTAACTCGAGAGGACCTGCCGCAACTCGAGAAAATCCAGGAGGTTCTCCCCTCCAGGCGAGATGAGGCCCATTTCCGCTGAGGCGTCTCGAGGCTGATCACACCTCACCTCTGGAACTTCGAAAGGCTCCTTCACACCCTTGCTGCAAATCAAGAAGTTCCCCGACATACCCGTCTCCACTCGAGAGGAATCAAGAGGGTCCCGCCCACATCCAGAGGAGCCCCGTTTCCGCCTCGTAGCTCGAGATGAGGGATCCTTTCCCTGCTTCGTCGGGAAAGAGTTCCCGGCGTTCCCGTCGCATCTCAAGAGGAGGCCCTCTCAACAGGAACGGCGAGAGGAACTCCAGGGTCGTGCCACCATTCCAAGAGTCCCCCAGATGTCTCAGTCCATTCCAGAGGAACCTCTTTTCCCTTCACCGGCTCGTCTTTCACGCCGAGGATCGACTCACACCAAGGTGGCACGTGGCACAGCCCTGTGGGAAAGCCTCGTGGGAAAGCCTCGAGGAACAGCCTCGAGGGAAAGCCACAGATCCCTTGATCCACGTGACAGGAAGCGTGACACTACTGCTGCAGCTCGGGAGGAAAGCGCACGTGCATGCCCCCACTCGAGACGAGGCCTGACACCCCTGGGGAGACTCAGAAGCACCCCAAGATCCATGGCAACACGGGAGAGGAATCCTCAGTTTCCGGCCCCGAATGCACACAAGGACTGAGGCCCCGGCATGGACGGGAGAGGAATCCCGAGAGGTCCCCTAGCAACTCGCATGGGGACTGGCCTTTCCTGAGTCCACCAGAGCGGGTCCCTGAGGTCCCCGTCGTAACTCGAGAAGACCTGCCGCAACTCGAGAAAATCCAGGAGGTTCTCCCCTCCAGGCGAGATGAGGCCCATTTCCGCTGAGGCGCCTCGAGGCTGATCACACCTCACCTCTGGAACTTCGAAAGGGTCCTTCACACCCTTGGTGCAAATCAAGAAGTTCCCCGACCTAGCCGTCTCCACTCGAGAGGAATCACGAGGGTCCCGCCCACATCCATAGGAGCCCCGTTTCCGCCTCATAGCTCGAGATGAGGGATCCTTTCCCTGCTTCGTCGGGAAAGAGTTCCCGGCGTTCCCGTCGCATCTCAAGAGGAGGCCCTCTCAACAGGAACGGCGAGAGGAACTCCACGGTGGTGCCACCATTCCAAGAGTCCCCCAGATGTCTCAGTCCATTCCAGAGGAACCTCTTTTCCCTTCACCGGGTCGTCTTTCACGCCGAGGATCGACTCACACCAAGGTGGCACGTGGCACAGCCCTGTGGGAAAGCCTCGTGGGAAAGCCTCGAGGGACAGCCTCGAGGGAAAGCCACAGATCCCTTGATCCACGTGACAGGAAGCGTGACACTACTGCTGCAGCTCGGGAGGAAAGCGCACGTGCATGCCCCCACTCGAGACGAGGCCTGACTCCCCTGGGGAGACTCAGAAGCACCCCAAGATCCATGGCAACACTGGAGAGGAATCCTCAGGTTCTGGCCCCGACTCCACACAAAGACTGAGGCCCCGGCATGGACGGGAGAGGAATCCCGAGAGGTCCCCTAGCAACTCGCATGGGGACTGGCCTTTCCTGAGGCCACGAGAGCCGGTCCCTGAGGTCCCCGTCGTAACTCGAGAGGACCTGCCGCAACTCGAGAAAATCCAGGAGGTTCTCCCCTCCAGGCGAGATGAGGCCCATTTCCGCTGAGGCGTCACGAGGCTGATCACACCTCACCTCTGGAACTTCGAAAGGGTCCTTCACACCCTTGGTGCAAATCAAGAAGTTCCCCGACATACCCGTCTCCACTCGAGAGGAATCACGAGGGTCCCGCCCACATCCAGAGGAGCCCCGTTTCCGCCTCGTAGCTCGAGATGAGGGATCCTTTCCCTGCTTCGTCGGGAAAGAGTTCCCGGCGTTCCCGTCGCATCTCAAGAGGAGGCCCTCTCAACAGGAACGGCGAGTGGAACTCCAGGGTCGTGCCACCATTCCAAGAGTCCCCCAGATGTCTCAGTCCATTCCAGAGGAAACTCTTTTCCCTTCACCGGCTCGTCTTTCACGCCGAGGATCGACTCACACCAAGGTGGCACGTGGCACAGCCCTGTGGGAAAGCCTCGTGGGAAAGCCTCGAGGGACAGCCTCGAGGGAAAGCCACAGATCCCTTGATCCACGTGACAGGAAGCGTGACACTACTGCTGCAGCTCGGGAGGAAAGCGCACGTGCATGCCCCCACTCGAGACGAGGCCTGACTCCCCTGGGGAGACTCAGAAGCACCCCAAGATCCATGGCAACACTGGAGAGGAATCCTCAGGTTCCGGCCCCGACTCCACACAAGGACTGAGGCCCCGGCATGGACGGGAGAGGTATCCTGAGAGGTCCCCTAGCAACTCGCATGGGGACTGGCCTTTCCTGAGGCCACCAGAGCGGGTCCCTGAGGTCCCCGTCGTAACTCGAGAAGACCTGACGCAACTCGAGAAAATCCAGGAGGTTCTCCCCTCCAGGCGAGATGAGGCCCATTTCCGCTGAGGCGCCTCGAGGCTGATCACACCTCACCTCCGGAACTTCGAAAGGGTCCTTCACACCCTTGGTGCAAATCAAGAAGTTCCCCGACCTAGCCGTCTCCACTCGAGAGGAATCACGAGGGTCCCGCCCACATCCAGAGGAGCCCCGTTTCCGCCTCGTAGCTCGAGATGAGGGATCCTTTCCCTGCTTCGTCGGGAAAGAGTTCCCGGCGTTCCCGTCGCATCTCAAGAGGAGGCCCTCTCAACAGGAACGGCGAGAGGAACTCCAGGGTCGTGCCACCATTCCAAGAGTCCCCCAGATGTCTCAGTCCATTCCAGAGGAACCTCTTTTCCCTTCACCGGCTCGTCTTTCACGCCGAGGATCGACTCCCACCAAGGTGGCACGTGGCACAGCCCTGTGGGAAAGCCTCGTGGGAAAGCCTCGAGGGACAGCCTCGAGGGAAAGCCACAGATCCCTTGATCCACGTGACAGGAAGCGTGACACTACTGCTGCAGCTCGGGAGGAAAGCGCACGTGCATGCCCCCACTCGAGACGAGGCCTGACTCCCCTGGGGAGACTCAGAAGCACCCCAAGATCCATGGCAACACTGGAGAGGAATCCTCAGGTTCCGACCCCGACTCCACACAAGGACTGAGGCCCCGGCATGGACGGGAGAGGAATCCCGAGAGGTCCCCTAGCAACTCGCATGGGGACTGGCCTTTCCTGAGGCCACCAGAGCGGGTCCCTGAGGTCCCCGTCGTAACTCGAGAAGACCTGCCGCAACTCGAGAAAATCCAGGAGGTTCTCCCCTCCAGGCGAGATGAGGCCCATTTCCGATGAGGCGTCTCGAGGCTGATCACACCTCACCTCTGGAACTTCGAAAGGATCCTTCACACCCTTGGTGCAAATCAAGAAGTTCCCTGACATAGCCGTCTCCACTCGAGAGGAATCACGAGGGTCCCGCCCACATCCAGAGGAGCCCCGTTTCCACCTCGTAGCTCGAGATGAGGGATCCTTTCCCTGCTTCGTCGGGAAAGAGTTCCCGGCGTTCCCGTCGCATCTCAAGAGGAGGCCCTCTCAACAGGAAAGGCGAGAGGAACTCCAGGGTCGTGCCACCATTCCAAGAGTCCCCCAGATGTCTCAGTCCATTCCAGAGGAACCTCTTTTCCCTTCACCGGCTCGTCTTTCACGCCGAGGATCGACTCCCACCAAGGTGGCACGTGGCACAGCCCTGTGGGAAAGCCTCGTGGGAAAGCCTCGAGGGACAGCCTCGAGGGAAAGCCACAGATCCCTTGATCCACGTGACAGGAAGCGTGACACTACTGCTGCAGCTCGGGAGGAAAGCGCACGTGCATGCCCCCACTCGAGACGAGGCCTGACTCCCCTGGGGAGACTCAGAAGCACCCCAAGATCCATGGCAACACTGGAGAGGAATCCTCAGGTTCCGGCCCCGACTCCACACAAGGACTGAGGCCCCGGCATGGACGGGAGAGGAATCCCGAGAGGTCCCCTAGCAACTCGCATGGGGACTGGCCTTTCCTGAGGCCACCAGAGCGGGTCCCTGAGGTCCCCGTCGTAACTCGAGAAGACCTGCCGCAACTCGAGAAAATCCAGGAGGTTCTCCCCTCCAGGCGAGATGAGGCCCATTTCCGCTGAGGCGTCTCGAGGCTGATCACACCTCACCTCTGGAACTTCGAAAGGTTCCTTCACACCCTTGGTGCAAATCAAGAAGTTCCCCCGACCTAGCTGTCTCCACTCGAGAGGAATCACGAGGGTCCCGCCCACATCCAGAGGAGCCCCGTTTCCGCCTCGTAGCTCGAGATGAGGGATCCTTTCCCTGCTTCGTCGGGAAAGAGTTCCCGGCGTTCCCGTCGCATCTCAAGAGGAGGCCCTCTCAACAGGAAAGGCGAGAGGAACTCCAGGGTCGTGCCACCATTCCAAGAGTCCCCCAGATGTCTCAGTCCATTCCAGAGGAACCTCTTTTCCCTTCACCGGCTCGTCTTTCACGCCGAGGATCGACTCCCACCAAGGTGGCACGTGGCACAGCCCTGTGGGAAAGCCTCGTGGGAAAGCCTCGAGGGACAGCCTCGAGGGAAAGCCACAGATCCCTTGATCCACGTGACAGGAAGCGTGACACTACTGCTGCAGCTCGGGAGGAAAGCGCTCGTGCATGCCCCCACTCGAGACGAGGCCTGACTCCCCTGGGGAGACTCAGAAGCACCCCAAGATCCATGGCAACACTGGAGAGGAATCCTCAGGTTCCGGCCCCAACTCCACACAAGGACTGAGGCCCTGGCATGGATGGGAGAGGTATCCTGAGACGTCCCCTAGCAACTCGCATGGGGACTGGCCTTTCCTGAGGCCACCAGAGCGGGTCCCTGAGGTCCCCGTCGTAACTCGAGAAGACCTGCCGCAACTCGAGAAAATCCAGGAGGTTCTCCCCTCCAGGCGAGATGAGGCCCATTTCCGCTGAGGCGTCTCGAGGCTGATTACACCTCACCTCTGGAACTTCGAAAGGTTCCTTCACACCCTTGGTGCAAATCAAGAAGTTCCCCGACCTAGCTGTCTCCACTCGAGAGGAATCACGAGGGTCCCGCCCACATCCAGAGGAGCCCCGTTTCCGCCTCGTAGCTCGAGATGAGGGATCCTTTCCCTGCTTCGTCGGGAAAGAGTTCCCGGCGTTCCCGTCGCATCTCAAGAGGAGGCCCTCTCAACAGGAAAGGCGAGAGGAACTCCAGGGTCGTGCCACCATTCCAAGAGTCCCCCAGATGTCTCAGTCCATTCCAGAGGAACCTATTTTCCCTTCACCGGCTCGTCTTTCACGCCGAGGATCGACTCCCACCAAGGTGGCACGTGGCACAGCCCTGTGGGAAAGCCTCGTGGGAAAGCCTCGAGGGACAGCCTCGAGGGAAAGCCACAGATCCCTTGATCCACGTGACAGGAAGCGTGACACTACTGCTGCAGCTCGGGAGGAAAGCGCACGTGCATGCCCCCACTCGAGACGAGGCCTGACTCCCCTGGGGAGACTCAGAAGCACCCCAAGATCCATGGCAACACTGGAGAGGAATCCTCAGGTTCCGGCCCCGACTCCACACAAGGACTGAGGCCCCGGCATGGATGGGAGAGGAATCCTGAGAGGTCCCCTAGCAACTCGCATGGGGACTGGCCTTTCCTGAGGCCACCAGAGCGGGTCCCTGAGGTCCCCGTCGTAACTCGAGAAGACCTGCCGCAACTGGAGAAATCCAGGAGGTTCTCCCCTCCAGGCGAGATGAGGCCCATTTCCGCTGAGGCGTCTCGAGGCTGATCACACCTCACCTCTGGAACTTCGAAAGGTTCCTTCACACCCTTGGTGCAAATCAAGAAGTTCCCCGACCTAGCTGTCTCCACTCGAGAGGAATCACGAGGGTCCCGCCCACATCCAGAGGAGCCCCGTTTCCGCCTCGTAGCTCGAGTTGCGGGATCCTTTCCCTGCTTCGTCGGGAAAGAGTTCCCGGCGTTCCCGTCGCATCTCAAGAGGAGGCCCTCTCAACAGGAACGGCGAGAGGAACTCCAGGGTCGTGCCACCATTCCAAGAGTCCCCCAGATGTCTCAGTCCATTCCAGAGGAACCTCTTTCCCCTTCACCGGCTCGACTATCACGCCGAGGATCGACTCACAACAAGGTGGCACGTGGCACAGCCCTGTGGGAAAGCCTCGTGGGAAAGCCTCGAGGGACAGCCTCGAGGGAAAGCCACAGATCCCTTGAACCACGTGACAGGAAGCCTGACACTACTGCTGCAGCTCGGGAGGAAAGCGCACGTGCATGCCCCCACTCGAGACGAGGCCTGACTCCCCTGGGGAGACTCAGAAGCACCCCAAGATCCATGGCAACACTGGAGAGGAATCCTCAGGTTCCGGCCCCGACTCCACACAACGACTGAGGCCCCTGCATGGACGGGAGAGGAATCCCGAGAGGTCCCCTAGCAACTCGCATGGGGACTGGCCTTTCCTGAGTCCACCAGTGCGGGTCCCTGAGGTCCCCGTCGTAACTCGAGATGACCTGCCGCAACTCGAGAAAATCCAGGAGGTTCTCCGCTCCAGGCGAGATGAGGCTCTTTTCCGCTGAGGCGTCTCAAGGCTGATCACACCTCACCTCTGGAACTTCGAAAGGGTCCTTCACACCCTTGGTGCAAATCAAGAAGTTGCCCGACATCCCGTCTCCACTCGAGAGGAATCACGAGGGTCCCGCCCACATCCAGAGGAGCCCCGTTTCCGCCTCGTAGCTCGAGATGAGGGATCCTTTCCCTGCTTCGTCGGGAAAGAGTTCCTGGCGTTCCCGTCGCATCTCAAGAGGAGGCCCTCTCAACAGGAACGGCGAGAGGAACTCCAGGGTCGTGCCACCATTCCAAGAGTCCCCCAGATGTCTCAGTCCATTCCAAGGAACCTCTTTTCCCTTCACCGGCTCGTCTTTCACGCCGAGGATCGACTCACACCAAGGTGGCACGTGGCACAGCCCTGTGGGAAAGCCTCGTGGGAAAGCCTCGAGGGACAGCCTCGAGGGAAAGCCACAGATCCCTTGAACCACGTGACAGGAAGCCTGACACTACTGCTGCAGCTCGGG
This sequence comes from Budorcas taxicolor, assembly GCF_023091745.1. NCBI lineage: Eukaryota > Metazoa > Chordata > Mammalia > Artiodactyla > Bovidae > Budorcas > Budorcas taxicolor. The sequence goes on along the minus strand of NW_026291637.1, from coordinate 174,468 downwards.
AGGAAAGCGCACGTGCATGCCCCCACTCGAGACGAGGCCTGACTCCCCTGGGGAGACTCAGAAGCACCCCAAGATCCATGGCAACACTGGAGAGGAATCCTCAGGTTCCGGCCCCGACTCGACACAAGGACTGAGGCCCCGGCATGGACGGGAGAGGAATCCCGAGAGGTCCCCTAGCAACTCGCATGGGGACTGGCCTTTCCTGAGGCCACGAGAGCGGGTCCCTGAGGTCCCCGTCGTAACTCGAGAAGACCTGCCGCAACTCGAGAAAATCCAGGAGGTTCTCCCCTCCAGGCGAGATGAGGCCCATTTCCGCTGAGGCGTCTCGAGGCTGATCACACCTCACCTCTGGAACTTCGAAAGGGTCCTTCACACCCTCGGTGCAAATCAAGAAGTTCCCCGACCTAGCCGTCTCCACTCGAGAGGAATCACGAGGGTCCCGCCCACATCCAGAGGAGCCCCGTGTCCGCCTCGTAGCTCGAGATGAGGGATCCTTTCCCTGCTTCGTCGGGAAAGAGTTCCCGGCGTTCCCGTCGCATCTCAAGAGGAGGCCCTCTCAACAGGAATGGCGAGAGGAACTCCAGGGTCGTGCCACCATTCCAACAGTCCCCCAGATGTCTCAGTCCATTCCAGAGGAACCTCTTTTCCCTTCACCGGCTCGTCTTTCACGCCGAGGATCGACTCACACCAAGGTGGCACGTGGCACAGCCCTGTGGGAAAGCCTCGTGGGAAAGCCTCGAGGGACAGCCTCGAGGGAAAGCCACAGATCCCTTGATCCACGTGACAGGAAGCGTGACACTACTGCTGCAGCTCGGGAGGAAAGCGCACGTGCATGCCCCCACTCGAGACGAGGCCTGACTCCCCTGGGGAGACTCAGAAGCACCCCAAGATCCATGGCAACACTGGAGAGGAATCCTCAGGTTCCGGCCCCGACTCCACACAAGGACTGAGGCCCCGGCATGGACGGGAGAGGTATCCCGAGAGGTCCCCTAGCAACTCGCATGGGGACTGGCCTTTCCTGAGGCCACCAGAGCGGGTCCCTGAGGTCCCCGTCGTAACTCGAGAAGACCTGCCGCAACTCGAGAAAATCCAGGAGGTTCTCCCCTCCAGGCGAGATGAGGCCCATTTCCGCTGAGGCGTCTCGAGGCTGATCACACGTCACCTCTGGAACTTCGAAAGGGTCCTTCACACCCTTGGTGCAAATCAAGAAGTTCCCCGACCTAGCCGTCTCCACTCGAGAGGAATCACGAGGGTCCCGCCCACATCCAGAGGAGCCCCGTTTCCGCCTCGTAGCTCGAGATGAGGGATCCTTTCCCTGCTTCGTCGGGAAAGAGTTCCCGGCGTTCCCGTCGCATCTCAAGAGGAGGCCCTCTCAACAGGAACGGCGAGAGGAACTCCAGGGTCGTGCCACCATTCCAAGAGTCCCCCAGATGTCTCAGTCCATTCCAGAGGAACCTCTTTCCCCTTCACCGGCTCGTCTTTCACGCCGAGGATCGACTCACACCAAGGTGGCACGTGGCACAGCCCTGTGGGAAAGCCTCGTGGGAAAGCCTCGAGGGACAGCCTCGAGGGGAAGCCACAAATCCCTTGATCCACGTGACAGGAAGCGTGACACTACTGCTGCAGCTCGGGAGGAAAGCGCACGTGCATGCCCCCACTCGAGACGAGGCCTGACTCCCCTGGGGAGACTCAGAAGCACCCCAAGATCCGTGGCAACACTGGAGAGGAATCCTCAGGTTCCGGCCCCGACTCCACACAAGGACTGAGGCCCCGGCATGGACGGGAGAGGAATCCCGAGAGGTCCCCTAGCAACTCGCATGGGGACTGGCCTTTCCTGAGGCCACGAGAGCCGTTCCCTGAGGTCCCCGTCGTAACTCGAGAAGACCTGCCGCAACTCGAGAAAATCCAGGAGGTTCTCCCCTCCAGGCGAGATGAGGCCCATTTCCGCTGAGGCGTCTCGAGGCTGATCACACCTCACCTGTGGAACTTCGAAAGGCTCCTTCACACCCTTGGTGCAAATCAAGAAGTTCCCCGACATACCCGTCTCCACTCGAGAGGAATCACGAGGGTCCCGCCCACATCCAGAGGAGCCCCGTTACCGCCTCGTAGCTCGAGATGAGGGATCCTTTCCCTGCTTCGTCGGGAAAGAGTTCCCGGCGTTCCCGTTGCATCTCAAGAGGAGGCCCTCTCAACAGGAACGGCGAGAGGAACTCCAGGGTGGTGCCACCATTCCAAGAGTCCCCCAGATGTCTCAGTCCATTCCAGAGGAACCTCTTTTCCCTTCACCGGCTCGTCTTTCACGCCGAGGATCGACTCACACCAAGGTGGCACGTGGCACAGCCCTGTGGGAAAGCCTCGTGGGAAAGCCTCGAGGGACAGCCTCGAGGGAAAGCCACAGATCCCTTGATCCACGTGACAGGAAGCGTGACACTACTGCTGCAGCTCGGGAGGAAAGCGCACGTGCATGCCCCCACTCGAGACGAGGCCTGACTCCCCTGGGGAGACTCAGAAGCACCCCAAGATCCATGGCAACACTGGAGAGGAATCCTCAGGTTCCGGCCCCGACTCCACACAAAGACTGAGGCCCTGGCATGGACGGGAGAGGAATCCCGAGAGGTCCCCTAGCAACTCGCATGGGGACTGGCCTTTCCTGAGGCCACGAGAGCCGGTCCCAGAGGTCCCCGTCGTAACTCGAGAAGACCTGCCGCAACTCGAGAAAATCCAGTAGGTTCTCCCCTCCAGGCGAGATGAGGCCCATTTCCGCTGAGGCGCCTCGAGGCTGATCACACCTCACCTCTGGAACTTCGAAAGGGTCCTTCACACCCTCGGTGCAAATCAAGAAGTTCCCCGACCTAGCCGTCTCCACTCGAGAGGAATCACGAGGGTCCCACCCACATCCAGAGGAGCCCCGTTTCCGTCTCGTAGCTCGAGTTGAGGTATCCTTTCCCTGCTTCTTCGGGAAAGAGTTCCCGGCGTTCCCGTCGCATCTCAAGAGGAGGCCCTCTCAACAGGAACGGCGAGAGGAACTCCAGGGTCGTGCCACCATTCCAAGAGTCCCCCAGATGTCTCAGTCCATTCCAGAGGAACCTCTTTCCCCTTCACCGGCTCGTCTTTCACGCCGAGGATCGACTCACACCAAGGTGGCACGTGGCACAGCCCTGTGGGAAAGCCTCGTGGGAAAGCCTCGAGGGACAGCCTCGAGGGAAAGCCACAGATCCCTTGAACCACGTGACAGGAAGCGTGACACTACTGCTGCAGCTCGGGAGGAAAGCGCACGTGCATGCCCCCACTCGAGACGAGGCCTGACTCCCCTGGGGAGACTCAGAAGCACCCCAAGATCCATGGCAACACTGGAGAGGAATCCTCAGGTTCCGGCCCCGACTCGACACAAGGACTGAGGCCCCGGCATGGACGGGAGAGGAATCCCGAGAGGTCCCCTAGCAACTCGCATGGGGACTGGTCTTTCCTGAGGCCACCAGAGCGGGTCCCTGAGGTCCCCGTCGTAACTCGAGAAGACCTGCCGCAACTCGAGAAAATCCAGGAGGTTCTCCCCTCCAGGCGAGATGAGGCCCATTTCCGATGAGGCGTCTCGAGGCTGATCACACCTCACCTCTGGAACTTCGAAAGGGTCCTTCACACCCTTGGTGCAAATCAAGAAGTTCCCCGACATAGCCGTCTCCACTCGAGAGGAATCACGACGGTCCCGCCCACATCCAGAGGAGCCCCGTTTCCGCCTCGTAGCTCGAGATGAGGGATCCTTTCCCTGCTTCGTCGGGAAAGAGTTCCCGGCTTTCCCGTCGTATCTCAAGAGGAGGCCCTCTCAACAGGAACGGCGAGAGGAACTCCAGGGTCGTGCCACCATTCCAAGAGACCCCCAGATGTCTCAGTCCATTCCAGAGGAACCTCTTTTCCCTTCACCGGCTCGTCTTTCACGCCGAGGATCGACTCCCACCAAGGTGGCACGTGGCACAGCCCTGTGGGAAAGCCTCGTGGGAAAGCCTCGAGGGACAGCCTCGAGGGGAAGCCACAGATCCCTTGATCCACGTGACAGGAAGCGTGACACTACTGCTGCAGCTCGGGAGGAAAGCGCACGTGCATGCCCCCACTTGAGACGAGGCCTGACTCCCCTGGGGAGACTCAGAAGCACCCCAAGATCCATGGCAACACTGGAGAGGAATCCTCAGGTTCCGGCCCCGACTCCACACAAGGACTGAGGCCCCGGCATGGACGGGAGAGGAATCCCGAGAGGTCCCCTAGCAACTCGCATGGGGACTGGCCTTTCCTGAGGCCACGAGAACGGGTCCCTGAGGTCCCCGTCGTAACTCGAGAAGACCTGCCGCAACTCGAGAAAATCCAGGAGGTTCTCCCCTCCAGGCGAGATGAGGCCCATTTCCGCTGAGGCGTCTCGAGGCTGATCACACCTCATCTCTGGAACTTCGAAAGGGTCCTTCACACCCTCGGTGCAAATCAAGAAGTTCCCCGACCTAGCCGTCTCCACTCGAGAGGAATCACGAGGGTCCCGCCCACATCCAGAGGAGCCCCGTTTCCGCCTCGTAGCTCGAGATGAGGGATCCTTTCCCTGCTTCGTCGGGAAAGAGTTCCCGGCGTTCCCGTCGCATCTCAAGAGGAGGCCCTCTCAACAGGAACGGCGAGAGGAACTCCAGGGTCGTGCCACCATTCCAAGAGTCCCCCAGATGTCTCAGTCCATTCCAGAGGAACCTCTTTTCCCTTCACCGGCTCGTCTTTCACGCCGAGGATCGACTCACACCAAGGTGGCACGTGGCACAGCCCTGTGGGAAAGCCTCGTGGGAAAGCCTCGAGGGACAGCCTCGAGGGAAAGCCACAGATCCCTTGATCCACGTGACAGGAAGCGTGACACTACTGCTGCAGCTCGGGAGGAAAGCGCACGTGCATGCCCCCACTCGAGACGAGGCCTCACTCCCCTGGGGAGACTCAGAAGCACCCCAAGATCCATGGCAACACTGGAGAGGAATCCTCAGGTTCCGGCCCCGACTCCACACAAGGACTGAGGCCCCGGCATGGACGGGAGAGGTATCCCGAGAGGTCCCCTAGCAACTCGCATGGGGACTGGCCTTTCCTGAGGCCACCAGAGCGGGTCCCTGAGGTCCCCGTCGTAACTCGAGAAGACCTGCCGCAACTCGAGAAAATCCAGGAGGTTCTCCCCTCCAGGCGAGATGAGGCCCATTTCCGCTGAGGCGTCTCGAGGCTGATCACACGTCACCTCTGGAACTTCGAAAGGGTCCTTCACACCCTTGGTGCAAATCAAGAAGTTCCCCGACCTAGCCGTCTCCACTCGAGAGGAATCACGAGGGTCCCGCCCACATCCAGAGGAGCCCCGTTTCCGCCTCGTAGCTCGAGATGAGGGATCCTTTCCCTGCTTCGTCGGGAAAGAGTTCCCGGCGTTCCCGTCGCATCTCAAGAGGAGGCCCTCTCAACAGGAACGGCGAGAGGAACTCCAGGGTCGTGCCACCATTCCAAGAGTCCCCCAGATGTCTCAGTCCATTCCAGAGGAACCTCTTTCCCCTTCACCGGCTCGACTATCACGCCGAGGATCGACTCACAACAAGGTGGCACGTGGCACAGCCCTGTGGGAAAGCCTCGTGGGAAAGCCTCGAGGGACAGCCTCGATGGAAAGCCACAGATCCCTTGAACCACGTGACAGGAAGCGTGACACTACTGCTGCAGCTCGGGAGGAAAGCGCAAGTGCATGCCCCCACTCGAGACGAGGCCTGACTCCCCTGGGGAGACTCAGAAGCACCCCAAGATCCATGGCAACACTGGAGAGGAATCCTCAGGTTCCGGCCCCGACTCGACACAAGGACTGAGGCCCCGGCATGGACGGGAGAGGAATCCCGAGAGGTCCCCTAGCAACTCGCATGGGGACTGGTCTTTCCTGAGGCCACCAGAGCGGGTCCCTGAGGTCCCCGTCGTAACTCGAGAAGACCTGCCGCAACTCGAGAAAATCCAGGAGGTTCTCCCATCCAGGCGAGATGAGGCCCATTTCCGATGAGGCGTCTCGAGGCTGATCACACCTCACCTCTGGAACTTCGAAAGGGTCCTTCACACCCTTGGTGCAAATCAAGAAGTTCCCCGACATACCCGTCTCCACTCGAGAGGAATCACGACGGTCCCGCCCACATCCAGAGGAGCCCCGTTTCCGCCTCGTAGCTCGAGATGAGGGATCCTTTCCCTGCTTCGTCGGGAAAGAGTTCCCGGCGTTCCCGTCGCATCTCAAGAGGAGGCCCTCTCAACAGGAACGGCGAGAGGAACTCCAGGGTCGTGCCACCATTCCAAGAGACCCCCAGATGTCTCAGTCCATTCCAGAGGAACCTCTTTTCCCTTCACCGGCTCGTCTTTCACGCCGAGGATCGACTCCCACCAAGGTGGCACGTGGCACAGCCCTGTGGGAAAGCCTCGTGGGAAAACCTCGAGGGACAGCCTCGAGGGAAAGCCACAGATCCCTTGATCCACGTGACAGGAAGCGTGACACTACTGCTGCAGCTCGGGAGGAAAGCGCACGTGCATGCCCCCACTTGAGACGAGGCCTGACTCCCCTGGGGAGACTCAGAAGCACCCCAAGATCCATGGCAACACTGGAGAGGAATCCTCAGGTTCCGGCCCCGACTCCACATAAGGACTGAGGCCCCGGCATGGACGGGAGAGGAATCCCGAGAGGTCCCCTAGCAACTCGCATGGGGACTGGCCTTTCCTGAGGCCACGAGAGCGGGTCCCTGAGGTCCCCGTCGTAACTCGAGAAGACCTGCCGCAACTCGAGAAAATCCAGGAGGTTCTCCCCTCCAGGCGAGATGAGGCCCATTTCCGCTGAGGCGTCTCGAGGCTGATCACACCTCACCTCTGGAACTTCGAAAGGGTCCTTCACACCCTCGGTGCAAATCAAGAAGTTCCCCGACCTAGCCGTCTCCACTCGAGAGGAATCACGAGGGTCCCGCCCACATCCAGAGGAGCCCCGTTTCCGCCTCGTAGCTCGAGATGAGGGATCCTTTCCCTGCTTCGTCGGGAAAGAGTTCCCGGCGTTCCCGTCGCATCTCAAGAGGAGGCCCTCTCAACAGGAACGGCGAGAGGAACTCCAGGGTCGTGCCACCATTCCAAGAGTCCCCCAGATGTCTCAGTCCATTCCAGAGGAACCTCTTTTCCATTCACCGGCTCGTCTTTCACGCCGAGGATCGACTCACACCAAGGTGGCACGTGGCACAGCCCTGTGGGAAAGCCTCGTGGGAAAGCCTCGAGGGACAGCCTCGAGGGAAAGCCACAGATCCCTTGATCCACGTGACAGGAAGCGTGACACTACTGCTGCAGCTCGGGAGGAAAGCGCACGTGCATGCCCCCACTCGAGACGAGGCCTGACTCCCCTGGGGAGACTTAGAAGCACCCCAAGATCCATGGCAACACTGGAGAGGAATCCTCAGGTTCCGGCCCCGACTCGACACAAGGACTGAGGCCCCGGCATGGACGGGAGAGGAATCCCGAGAGGTCCCCTAGCAACTCGCATGGGGACTGGCCTTTCCTGAGGCCACCAGAGCGGGTCCCTGTGGTCCCCGTCGTAACTCGAGAAGACCTGCCGCAACTCGAGAAAATCCAGGAGGTTCTCCCCTCCAGGCGAGATGAGGCCCATTTCGGCTGAGGCGCCTCGAGGCTGATCACACCTCACCTCTGGAACTTCGAAAGGGTCCTTCACACCCTTGGTGCAAATCAAGAAGTTCCCCGACCTCGCCGTCTCCACTCGAGAGGAATCACGAGGGTCCCGCCCACATCCAGAGGAGCCCCGTTTCCGCCTCGTAGCTCGAGTTGAGGGATCCTTTCCCTGCTTCGTCGGGAAAGAGTTCCCGGCGTTCCCGTCGCATCTCAAGAGGAGGCCCTCTCAACAGGAACGGCGAGAGGAACTCCAGGGTGGTGCCACCATTCCAAGAGTCCCCCAGATGTCTCAGTCCATTCCAGAGGAACCTCTTTTCCCTTCACTGGCTCGTCTTTCACGCCGAGGATCGACTCACACCAAGGTGGCACGTGGCACAGCCCTGTGGGTAAGCCTCGTGGGAAAGCCTCGAGGGACAGCCTCGAGGGAAAACCACAGATCCCTTGATCCACGTGACAGGAAGCGTGACACTACTGCTGCAGCTCGGGAGGAAAGCGCACGTGCATGCCCCCACTCGAGACGAGCCCTGACTCCCCTGGGGAGACTCAGAAGCACCCCAAGATCCATGGCAACACGGGAGAGGAATCCTCAGTTTCCGGCGCCGAATCCACACAAGGACTGAGGTCCCGGCATGGACGGGAGAGGAATCCCGAGAGGTCCCCTAGCAACTCGCATGGGGACTGGCCTTTCCTGAGGCCACCAGAGCAGGTCCCTGAGGTCCCCGTCGTAACTCGAGAAGACCTGCCGCAACTCGAGAAAATCCAGGAGGTTCTCCCCTCCAGGCGAGATGAGGCCCATTTCCGCTGAGGCGTCTCGAGGCTGATCACACCTCACCTCTCTAACTTCGAAAGGCTCCTTCACACCCTTGGTGCAAATCAAGAAGTTCCCCGACATACCCGTCTCCACTCGAGAGGAATCACGAGGGTCCCGCCCACATCCAGAGGAGCCCCGTTTCCGCCTCGTAGCTCGAGATGAGGGATCCTTTCCCTGCTTCGTCGGGAAAGAGTTCCCGGCGTTCCCGTCGCATCTCAAGAGGAGGCCCTCTCAACAGGAACGGCGAGAGGAACTCCAGGGTCGTGCCACCATTCCAAGAGTCCCCCAGATGTCTCAGTCCATTCCAGAGGAACCTCTTTTCCCTTCACCGGCTCGTCTTTCACGCCGAGGATCGACTCACACCAAGGTGGCACGTGGCACAGCCCTGTGGGAAAGCCTCGTGGGAAAGCCTCGAGGGACAGCCTCGAGGGAAAGCCACAGATCCCTTGATCCACGTGACAGGAAGCGTGACACTACTGCTGCAGCTCGGGAGGAAAGCGCACGTGCATGCCCCCACTCGAGACGAGGCCTGACTCCCCTGGGGAGACTCAGAAGCACCCCAAGATCCATGGCAACACTGGAGAGGAATCCTCAGGTTCCAGCCCCGACTCCACACAAGGACTGAGGCCCCGGCATGGACGGGAGAGGAATCCCGAGAGGTCCCCTAGCAACTCGCATGGGGACTGGCCTTTCCTGAGGCCACCAGAGCGGGTCCCTGAGGTCCCCGTCGTAACTCGAGAAGACCTGCCGCAACTCGAGAAAATCCAGGAGGTTCTCCCCTTCAGGCGAGATGAGGCCCATTTCCGCTGAGGCGTCTCGAGGCTGATCACACCTCACCTCTGGAACTTCGAAAGGCTCCTTCACACCCTCGGTGCAAATCAAGAAGTTCCCCGACCTCGCCGTCTCCACTCGAGAGGAATCACGAGGGTCCCGCCCACATCCAGAGGAGCCCCGTTTCCGCCTCGTAGCTCGAGTTGAGGGATCCTTTCCCTGCTTCGTCGGGAAAGAGTTCCCGGCGTTCCCGTCGCATCTCAAGAGGAGGCCCTCTCAACAGGAACGGCGAGAGGAACTCCAGGGTGGTGCCACCATTCCAAGAGTCCCCCAGATGTCTCAGTCCATTCCAGAGGAACCTCTTTTCCCTTCACCGGCTCGTCTTTCACGCCGAGGATCGACTCACACCAAGGTGGCACGTGGCACAGCCCTGTGGGTAAGCCTCGTGGGAAAGCCTCGAGGGACAGCCTCGAGGGAAAACCACAGATCCCTTGATCCACGTGACAGGAAGCGTGACACTACTGCTGCAGCTCGGGAGGAAAGCGCACGTGCATGCCCCCACTCGAGACGAGCCCTGACTCCCCTGGGGAGACTCAGAAGCACCCCAAGATCCATGGCAACATTGGAGAGGAATCCTCAGGTTCCGGCCCCAACTCCACACAAGGACTGAGGCCCCGGCATGGACGGGAGAGGAATCCCGAGAGGTCCCCTAGCAACTCGCATGGGGACTGGCCTTTCCTGAGGCCACCAGAGCGGGTCTCTGAGGTCCCCGTCGTAACTCGAGAAGATCTGCCGCAACTCGAGTAAATCCAGGAGGTTCTCCCCTCCAGGCGAGATGAGGCCCATTTCCGCTGAGGCGTCTCGAGGCTGATCACACCTCACCTCTGGAACTTCGAAAGGCTACTTCACAGCCTTGGTGCAAATCAAGAAGTTCCCCGACATACCCGTCTCCACTCGAGAGGAATCAAGAGGGTCCCGCCCACATCCAGAGGAGCCCCGTTTCCGCCTCGTAGCTCGAGATGAGGGATCCTTTCCCTGCTTCGTCGGGAAAGAGTTCCCGGCGTTCCCGTCGCATCTCAAGAGGAGGCCCTCTCAACAGGAACGGCGAGAGGAACTCCAGGGTCGTGCCACCATTCCAAGAGTCCCCCAGATGTCTCAGTCCATTCCAGAGGAACCTCTTTTCCCTTCACCGGATCGTCTTTCACGCCGAGGATCGACTCACACCAAGGTGGCACGTGGCACAGCCCTGTGGGAAAGCCTCGTGGGAAAGCCTCGAGGAACATCCTCGAGGGAAAGCCACAGATCCCTTGATCCACGTGACAGGAAGCGTGACACTACTGCTGCAGCTCGGGAGGAAAGCGCACGTGCATGCCCCCACTCGAGACGAGGCCTGACTCCCCTGGGGAGACTCAGAAGCACCCCAAGATCCATGGCAACACGGGAGAGGAATCCTCAGTTTCCGGCGCCGAATCCACACAAGGACTGAGGCCCCGGCATGGACGGGAGAGGAATCCCGAGAGGTCCCCTAGCAACTCGCATGGGGACTGGCCTTTCCTGAGGCCACCAGAGCAGGTCCCTGAGGTCCCCGTCGTAACTCGAGAAGACCTGCCGCAACTCGAGAAAATCCAGGAGGTTCTCCCCTCCAGGCGAGATGAGGCCCATTTCCGCTGAGGCGTCTCGAGGCTGATCACACCTCACCTCTGGAACTTCGAAAGGCTCCTTCACACCCTTGGTGCAAATCAAGAAGTTCCCCGACATACCCGTCTCCACTCGAGAGGAATCACGAGGGTCCCGCCCACATCCAGAGGAGCCCCGTTTCCGCCTCGTAGCTCGAGATGAGGGATCCTTTCCCAGCTTCGTCGGGAAAGAGTTCCCGGCGTTCCCGTCGCATCTCAAGAGGAGGCCCTCTCAACAGGAACGGCGAGAGGAACTCCAGGGTCGTGCCACCATTCCAAGAGTCCCCCAGATGTCTCAGTCCATTCCAGAGGAACCTCTTTTTCCTTCACCGGCTCGTCTTTCACGCCGAGGATCGACTCACACCAAGGTGGCACGTGGCACAGCCCTGTGGGAAAGCCTCGTGGGAAAGCCTCGAGGGACAGCCTCGAGGGAAAGCCACAGATCCCTTGATCCACGTGACAGGAAGCGTGACACTACTGCTGCAGCTCGGGAGGAAAGCGCACGTGCATGCCCCCACTCGAGACGAGGCCTGACTCCCCTGGGGAGACTCAGAAGCACCCCAAGATCCATGGCAACACTGGAGAGGAATCCTCAGGTTCCAGCCCCGACTCCACACAAGGACTGAGGCCCCGGCATGGACGGGAGAGGAATCCCGAGAGGTCCCCTAGCAACTCGCATGGGGACTGGCCTTTCCTGAGGCCACCAGAGGGGGTCCCTGAGATCCCCGTCGTAACTCGAGAAGACCTGCCGCAACTCGAGAAAATCCAGGAGGTTCTCCCCTCAGGGCGAGATGAGGCCCATTTCCGCTGAGGCGTCTCGAGGCTGATCACACCTCACCTCTGGAACTTCGAAATGGTCCTTCACACCCTCGGTGCAAATCAAGAAGTAACCCGACCTAGCCGTCTCCACTCGAGAGGAATCACGAGGGTCCCGCCCACATCCAGAGGAGCCCCGTTTCCGCCTCGTAGCTCGAGATGAGGGATCCTTTCCCTGCTTCGTCGGGAAAGAGTTCCCGGCGTTCCCGTCGCATCTCAAGAGGAGGCCCTCTCAACAGGAACGGCGAGAGGAACTCCAGGGTCGTGCCACCATTCCAAGAGTCCCCCAGATGTCTCAGTCCATTCCAGAGGAACCTCTTTTCCCTTCACCGGCTCGTCTTTCACGCCGAGGATCGACTCACACCAAGGTGGCACGTGGCACAGCCCTGTGGGAAAGCCTCGTGGGAAAGCCTCGAGGGACAGCCTCGAGGGAAAGCCACAGATCCCTTGATCCACGTGACAGGAAGCGTGACACTACTGCTGCAGCTCGGGAGGAAAGCGCACGTGCATGCCCCCACTCGAGACGCGGCCTGACTCCCCTGGGGAGACTCAGAAGCACCCCAAGATCCATGTCAACACTGGAGAGGAATCCTCAGGTTCCGGCCCCGACTCCACACAAGGACTGAGGCCCCGGCATGGACGGGAGAGGTATCCCGAGAGGTCCCCTAGCAACTGGCATGGGGACTGGCCTTTCCTGAGGCCACCAGAGCGGGTCCCTGAGGTCCCCGTCGTAACTCGAGAAGACCTGCCGCAACTCGAGAAAATCCAGGAGGTTCTCCCCTCCAGGCGAGATGAGGCCCATTTCCGCTGAGGCGCCTCGAGGCTGATCACACCTCACCTCTGGAACTTCGAAAGGGTCCTTCACACCCTTGGTGCAAATCAAGAAGTTCCCCGACCTAGCCGTCTCCACTCGAGAGGAATCACGAGGGTCCCACCCACATCCAGAGGAGCCCCGTTTCCGTCTCGTAGCTCGAGTTGAGGGATCCTTTCCCTGCTTCGTCAGGAAAGAGTTCCCGGCGTTCCCGTCGCATCTCAAGAGGAGGCCCTCTCAACAGGAACGGCGAGAGGAACTCCAGGGTCGTGCCACCATTCCAAGAGTCCCCCAGATGTCTCAGTCCATTCCAGAGGAACCTCTTTTCCCTTCACCGGCTCGTCTTTCACGCCGAGGATCGACTCACACCAAGGTGGCACGTGGCACAGCCCTGTGGGAAAGCCTCGTGGGAAAGCCTCGAGGGACAGCCTCGAGGGAAAGCCACAGATCCCTTGATCCACGTGACAGGAAGCGTGACACTACTGCTGCAGCTCGGGAGGAAAGCGCACGTGCAAGCCCCCACTCGAGACGAGGCCTGACTCCCCTGGGGAGACTCAGAAGCACCCCAAGATCCATGGCAACACTGGAGAGGAATCCTCAGGTTCCGGCCCCGACTCCACACAAGGACTGAGGCCCCGGCATGGACGGGAGAGGAATCCCGAGAGGTCCCCTAGCAACTCGCATGGGGACTGGCCTTTCCTGAGGCCACGAGAGCCGTTCCCTGAGGTCCCCGTCGTAACTCGAGAAGACCTGCCGCAACTCGAGAAAATCCAGGAGGTTCTCCCCTCCAGGCGAGATGAGGCCCATTTCCGCTGAGGCGTCTCGAGGCTGATCACACCTCACCTCTGGAACTTCGAAAGGCTCCTTCACACCCTTGGTGCAAATCAAGAAGTTCCCCGACATAACCGTCTCCACTCGAGAGGAATCACGAGGGTCCCGCCCACATCCAGAGGAGCCCCGTTTCCGCCTCGTAGCTCGAGATGAGGGATCCTTTCCCTGCTTCGTCGGGAAAGAGTTCCCGGCGTTCCCGTCCCATCTCAAGAGGAGGCCCTCTCAACAGGAACGGCGAGAGGAACTCCAGGGTCGTGCCACCATTCCAAGAGTCCCCCAGATGTCTCAGTCCATTCCAGAGGAACCTCTTTTCCCTTCACCAGCTCGTCTTTCACGCCGAGGATCGACTCACACCAAGGTGGCACGTGGCACAGCCCTGTGGGAAAGCCTCGTGGGAAAGCCTCGAGGGACAGCCTCGAGGGAAAGCCACAGATCCCTTGATCCACGTGACAGGAAGCGTGACACTACTGCTGCAGCTCGGGAGGAAAGCGCACGTGCATGCCCCCACTCGAGACGAGGCCTGACTCCCCTGGGGAGACTCAGAAGCACCCCAAGATCCATGGCAACACGGGAGAGGAATCCTCAGTTTCCGGCGCCGAATCCACACAAGGACTGAGGCCCCGGCATGGACGGGAGAGGAATCCCGAGAGGTCCCCTAGCAACTCGCATGGGGACTGGCCTTTCCGGAGGCCACCAGAGCAGGTCCCTGAGGTCCCCGTCGTAACTCGAGAGGACCTGCCGCAACTCGAGAAAATCCAGGAGGTTCTCCCCTCCAGGCGAGATGAGGCCCATTTCCGCTGAGGCGTCTCGAGGCTGATCACACCTCACCTCTGGAACTTCGAAAGGCTACTTCACACCCTTGGTGCAAATCAAGAAGTTCCCCGACATACCCGTCTCCACTCGAGAGGAATCAAGAGGGTCCCGCCCACATCCAGAGGAGCCCCGTTTCCGCCTCGTAGCTCGAGATGAGGGATCCTTTCCCTGCTTCGTCGGGAAAGAGTTCCCGGCGTTCCCGTCGCATCTCAAGAGGAGGCCCTCTCTACAGGAACGGCGAGAGGAACTTCAGGGTCGTGCCACCATTCCAAGAGTCCCCCAGATGTCTCAGTCCATTCCAGAGGAACCTCTTTTCCCTTCACCGGATCGTCTTTCACGCCGAGGATCGACTCACACCAAGGTGGCACGTGGCACAGCCCTGTGGGAAAGCCTCGTGGGAAAGCCTCGAGGAACAGCCTCGAGGGAAAGCCACAGATCCCTTGATCCACGTGACAGGAAGCGTGACACTACTGCTGCAGCTCGGGAGGAAAGCGCACGTGCATGCCCCCACTCGAGACGAGGCCTGACTCCCCTGGGGAGACTCAGAAGCACCCCAAGATCCATGGCAACACGGGAGAGGAATCCTCAGTTTCCGGCGCCGAATCCACACAAGGACTGAGGCCCCGGCATGGACGGGAGAGGAATCCCGAGAGGTCCCCTAGCAACTCGCATGGGGACTGGCCTTTCCTGAGGCCACCAGAGCAGGTCCCTGAGGTCCCCGTCGTAACTCGAGAAGACCTGCCGCAACTCGAGAAAATCCAGGAGGTTCTCCCCTCCAGGCGAGATGAGGCCCATTTCCGCTGAGGCGTCTCGAGGCTGATCACAGCTCACCTCTGGAACTTCGAAAGGCTCCTTCACACCCTTGGTGCAAATCAAGAAGTTCCCCGACATACCCGTCTCCACTCGAGAGGAATCACGAGGGTCCCGCCCACATCCAGAGGAGCCCCGTTTCCTCCTCGTAGCTCGAGATGAGGGATCCTTTCCCTGCTTCGTCGGGAAAGATTTCCCGGCGTTCCCGTCGCATCTCAAGAGGAGGCCCTCTCAACAGGAACGGCGAGAGGACCTCCAGGGTCGTGCCACCATTCCAAGAGTCCCCCAGATGTCTCAGTCCATTCCAGAGGAACCTCTTTTCCCTTCACCGGCTCGTCTTTCACGCCGAGGATCGACTCACACCAAGGTGGCACGTGGCACAGCCCTGTGGGAAAACCTCGTGGGAAAGCCTCGAGGGACAGCCTCGAGGGAAAGCCATAGATCCCTTGATCCACGTGACAGGAAGCGTGACACTACTGCTGAAGCTCGGGAGGAAAGCGCACGTGCATGCCCTCACTCGAGACGAGGCCTGACTCCCCTGGGGAGACTCAGAAGCACCCCAAGATCCATGGCAACACTGGAGAGGAATCCTCAGGTTCCGGCCCCGACTCCACACAAGGACTGAGGCCCCGGCATGGACGGGAGAGGAATCCCGAGAGGTCCCCTAGCAACTCGCATGGGGACTGGCCTTTCCTGAGGCCACCAGAGGGGGTCCCTGAGATCCCCTTCGTAACTCGAGAAGACCTGCCGCAACTCGAGAAAATCCAGGAGGTTCTCCCCTCCAGGCGAGATGAGGCCCATTTCCGCTGAGGCGTCTCGAGGCTGATCACACCTCACCTCTGGAACTTCGAAAGGGTCCTTCACACCCTTGGTGCAAATCAAGAAGTTCCCCGACCTCGCCGTCTCCACTCGAGAGGAATCACGAGGGTCCCGCCCACATCCATAGGAGCCCCGTTTCCGCCTCGTAGCTCGAGTTGAGGGATCCTTTCCCTGCTTCGTCGGGAAAGAGTTCCCGGCGTTCCCGTCGCATCTCAAGAGGAGGCCCTCTCAACAGGAACGGCGAGAGGAACTCCAGGGTCGTGCCACCATTCCAAGAGTCCCCCAGATGTCTCAGTCCATTCCAGAGGAACCTCTTTTCCCTTCACCGGCTCGTCTTTCACGCCGAGGATCGACTCACACCAAGGTGGCACGTGGCACAGCCCTGTGGGAAAGCCTCGTGGGAAAGCCTCGAGGGACAGCCTCGAGGGAAAGCCACAGATCCCTTGAACCACGTGACAGGAAGCGTGACACTACTGCTGCAGCTCGGGAGGAAAGCGCACGTGCATGCCCCCACTCGAGACGAGGCCTGACTCCCCTGGGGAGACTCAGAAGCACCCCAAGATCCATGGCAACACTGGAGAGGAATCCTCAGGTTCCGGCCCCGACTCCACACAAGGACTGAGGCCCCGGCATGGACGGGAGAGGAATCCCGAGAGGTCCCCTAGCAACTCGCATGGGGACTGGTCTTTCCTGAGGCCACCAGAGCGGGTCCCTGAGGTCCCCGTCGTAACTCGAGAAGACCTGCCGCAACTCGAGAAAATCCAGGAGGTTCTCCCCTCCAGGCGAGATGAGGCCCATTTCCGCTGAGGCGTCTCGAGGCTGATCACACCTCACCTCTGGAACTTCGAAAGGGTCCTTCACACCCTTGGTGCAAATCAAGAAGATCCCCGACATAGCCGTCTCCACTCGAGAGGAATCACGACGGTCCCGCCCACATCCAGAGGAGCCCCGTTTCCGCCTCGTAGCTCGAGATGAGGGATCCTTTCCCTGCTTCGTCGGGAAAGAGTTCCCGGCGTGCCCGTCGTATCTCAAGAGGAGGCCCTCTCAACAGGAACGGCGAGAGGAACTCCAGGGTCGTGCCACCATTCCAAGAGACCCCCAGATGTCTCAGTCCATTCCAGAGGAACCTCTTTTCCCTTCACCGGCTCGTCTTTCACGCCGAGGATCGACTCACACCAAGGTGGCACGTGGCACAGCCCTGTGGGAAAGCCTCGTGGGAAAGCCTCGAGGGACAGCCTCGAGGGAAAGCCACAAATCCCTTGATCCACGTGACAGGAAGCGTGACACTACTGCTGCAGCTCGGGAGGAAAGCACACGTGCATGCCCCCACTCGAGACGAGGCCTGACTCCCCTGGGGAGACTCACAAGCACCCCAAGATCCATGGCAACACTGGAGAGGAATCCTCAGGTTCCGGCCCCGACTCGACACAAGGACTGAGGCCCCGGCATGGACGGGAGAGGAATCCCGAGAGGTCCCCTAGCAACTCGCATGGGGACTGGCCTGTCCTGAGGCCAGCAGAGCGGGTCCGTGAGGTCCCCGTCGTAACTCGAGAAGACCTGCTGCAACTCGAGAAAATCCAGGAGGTTCTCCCCTCCAGGCGAATGAGGCCCATTTCCGCTGAGGCGTCTCGAAGCTGATCACACCTCACCTCTGGAACTTCGAAAGGCTCCTTCACACCCTTGGTGCAAATCAAGAAGTTCCCCGACCTAGCCGTCTCCACTCGAGAGGAATCACGTGGGTCCCGCCCACATCCAGAGGAGCCCCGTTTCCGCCTCGTAGCTCGAGATGAGGGATCCTTTCCCTGCTTCGTCGGGAAAGAGTTCCCGGCGTTCCCGTCGCATCTCAAGAGGAGGCCCTCTCAACAGGAACGGCGAGAGGAACTCCAGGGTCGTGCCACCATTCCAAGAGTCCCCCAGATGTCTCAGTCCATTCCAGAGGAACCTCTTTTCCCTTCACCGGCTCGTCTTTCACGCCGAGGATCGACACACCAAGGTGGCACGTGGCACAGCCCCGTGGGAAAGCCTCGTGGGAAAGCCTCGAGGAACAGCCTCGAGGGAAAGCCACAGATCCCTTGATCCACGTGACAGGAAGCGTGACACTACTGCTGCAGCTCGGGAGGAAAGCGCACGTGCATGCCCCCACTCGAGACGAGGCCTGACTCCCCTGGGGAGACTCAGAAGCACCCCAAGATCCATGGTAACACGGGAGAGGAATCCTCAGTTTCCGGCGCCTAATCCACACAACGACTGAGGCCCCGGCATGGACGGTAGAGGAATCCCGAGAGGTCCCCTAGCAACTCGCATGGGGACTGGCCTTTCCTGAGGCCACCAGAGCAGGTCACTGAGGTCCCCGTCGTAACTCGAGAAGACCTGCCGCAACTCGAGAAAATCCAGGAGGTTCTCCCATCCAGGCGAGATGAGGCCCATTTCCGCTGAGGCGTCTCGAGGCTGATCACACCTCACCTTTGGAACTTCGAAAGGCTCCTTCACACCCTTGGTGCAAATCAAGAAGTTCCCCGACATACCCGTCTCCACTCGAGAGGAATCACGAGGGTCCCGCCCACATCCAGAGGAGCCCCGTTTCCGCCTCGTAGCTCGAGATGAGGGATCCTTTCCCTGCTTCGTCGGGAAAAAGTTCCCGGCGTTCCCGTCGCATCTCAAGAGGAGGCCCTCTCAACAGGAACGGCGAGAGGAACTCCAGGGTCGTGCCACCATTCCAAGAGTCCCCCAGATGTCTCAGTCCATTCCAGAGGAACCTCTTTTCCCTTCACCGGCTCGTCTTTCACGCCGAGGATCGACTCACACCAAGGTGGCACGTGGCACAGCCCTGTGGGAAAGCCTCGTGGGAAAGCCTCGAGGGACAGCCTCGAGGGAAAGCCACAGATCCCTTGATCCACGTGACAGGAAGCGTGACACTACTGCTGAAGCTCGGGAGGAAAGCGCACGTGCATGCCCCCACTCGAGACGAGGCCTGACTCCCCTGGGGAGACTCAGAAGCACCCCAAGATCCATGGCAACACTGGAGAGGAATCCTCAGGTTCCGGCCCCGACTCCACACAAGGACTGAGGCCCCGGCATGGACGGGAGAGGAATCCCGAGAGGTCCCCTAGCAACTCGCATGGGGACTGGCCTTTCCTGAGGCCACCAGAGCGGGTCCCTGAGGTCCCCGTCGTAACTCGAGAAGACCTGCCGCAACTCGAGAAAATCCAGGAGGTTCTCCCCTCCAGGCGAGATGAGGCCCATTTCCGCTGAGGCGTCTCGAGGCTGATCACACCTCACCTCTGGAACTTCGAAAGGGTCCTTCACACCCTCGGTGCAAATCAAGAAGTTCCCCGACCTAGCCGTCTCCACTCGAGAGGAATCACGAGGGTCCCGCCCACATCCAGAGGAGCCCAGTTTCCGCCTCGTAGCTCGAGATGAGGGATCCTTTCCCTGCTTCGTCGGGAAAGAGTTCCCGGCGTTCCCGTCGCATCTCAAGAGGAGGCCCTCTCAACAGGAACGGCGAGAGGAACTCCAGGGTCGTGCCACCATTCCAAGAGTCCCCCAGATGTCTCAGTCCATTCCAGAGGAACCTCTTTTCCCTTCACCGGCTCGTCTTTCACGCCGAGGATCGACTCACACCAAGGTGGCACGTGGCACAGCCCTGTGGGAAAGCCTCGTGGGAAAGCCTCGAGGGACAGCCTCGAGGGAAAGCCACAGATCCCTTGATCCACGTGACAGGAAGCGTGACACTACTGCTGCAGCTCGGGAGGAAAGCGCACGTGCATGCCCCCACTCGAGACGAGGCCTGACTCCCCTGGGGAGACTCAGAAGCACCCCAAGATCCATGGCAACACTGGAGAGGAATCCTCAGGTTCCGGCCCCGACTCCACACAAGGACTGAGGCCCCGGCATGGACGGGAGAGGTATCCCGAGAGGTCCCCTAGCAACTCGCATGGGGACTGGCCTTTCCTGAGGCCACCAGAGCGGGTCCCTGAGGTCCCCGTCGTAACTCGAGAAGACATGCCGCAACTCGAGAAAATCCAGGAGGTTCTCCCCTCCAGGCGAGATGAGGCCCATTTCCGCTGAGGCGTCTCGAGGCTGATCACACCTCACCTCTGGAACTTCGAAAGGGTCCTTCACACCCTTGGTGCAAATCAAGAAGTTCCCCGACCTAGCCGTCTCCACTCGAGAGGAATCACGAGGGTCCCGCCCACATCCAGAGGAGCCCCGTTTCCGCCTCGTATCTCGAGATGAGGGATCCTTTCCCTGCTTCGTCGGGAAAGAGTTCCCGGCGTTCCCGTCGCATCTCAAGAGGAGGCCCTCTCAACAGGAACGGCGAGAGGAACTCCAGGGTCGTGCCACCATTCCAAGAGTCCCCCAGATGTCTCAGTCCATTCCAGAGGAACCTCTTTCCCCTTCACCGGCTCGACTATCACGCCGAGGATCGACTCACAACAAGGTGGCACGTGGCACAGCCCTGTGGGAAAGCCTCGTGGGAAAGCCTCGAGGGACAGCCTCGAGGGAAAGCCACAGATCCCTTGAACCACGTGACAGGAAGCCTGACACTACTGCTGCAGCTCGGGAGGAAAGCGCACGTGCATGCCCCCACTCGAGACGAGGCCTGACTCCCCTGGGGAGACTCAGAAGCACCCCAAGATCCATGGCAACACTGGAGAGGAATCCTCAGGTTCCGGCCCCGACTCCACACAACGACTGAGGCCCCTGCATGGACGGGAGAGGAATCCCGTGAGGTCCCCTAGCAACTCGCATGGGGACTGGCCTTTCCTGAGTCCACCAGTGCGGGTCCCTGAGGTCCCCGTCGTAACTCGAGAAGACCTGCCGCAACTCGAGAAAATCCAGGAGGTTCTCCGCTCCAGGCGAGATGAGGCTCTTTTCCGCTGAGGCGTCTCAAGGCTGATCACACCTCACCTCTGGAACTTCGAAAGGGTCCTTCACACCCTTGGTGCAAATCAAGAAGTTGCCCGACATCCAGTCTCCACTCGAGAGGAATCACGAGGGTCCCGCCCACATCCAGAGGAGCCCCGTTTCCGCCTCGTAGCTCGAGATGAGGGATCCTTTCCCTGCTTCGTCGGGAAAGAGTTCCTGGCGTTCCCGTCGCATCTCAAGAGGAGGCCCTCTCAACAGGAAAGGCGAGAGGAACTCCAGGGTCGTGCCACCATTCCAAGAGTCCCCCAGATGTCTCAGTCCATTCCAGAGGAACCTCTTTTCCCTTCACCGGCTCGACTTTCACGTCGAGGATCGACTCACACCAAGGTGGCACGTGGCACAGCCCTGTGGGAAAGCCTCGTGGGAAAGCCTCGAGGGACAGCCTCGAGGGAAAGCCACAGATCCCTTGATCCACGTGACAGGAAGCGTGACACTACTGCTGCAGCTCGGGAGGAAAGCGCACGTGCATGCCCCCACTCGAGACGAGGCCTGACTTCCCTGGGGAGACTCAGAAGCACCCCAAGATCCATGGCAACACTGGAGAGGAATCCTCAGGTTCCGGCCCCGACTCCACACAAGGACTGAGGCCCCGGCATGGACGGGAGAGGAATCCCGAGAGGTCCCCTAGCAACTCGCATGGGGACTGGCCTTTCCTGAGGCCACCAGAGCGGGTCCCTGAGGTCCCCGTCGTAACTCGAGAAGACCTGCCGCAACTCGAGAAAATCCAGGAGGTTCTCCCCTCCAGGCGAGATGAGGCCCATTTCCGCTGAGGCGTCTCGAGGCTGATCACACCTCACCTCTGGAACTTCCAAAGGGTCCTTCACACCCTTGGTGCAAATCAAGAAGTTCCCCGACCTAGCCGTCTCCACTCGAGAGGAATCACGAGGGTCCCGCCCACATCCAGAGGAGCCCCGTTTCCGCCTCGTAGCTCGAGATGAGGGATCCTTTCCCTGCTTCGTCGGGAAAGAGTTCCCGGCGTTCCCGTCGCATCTCAAGAGGAGGCCCTCTCAACAGGAACGGCGAGAGGAACTCCAGGGTCGTGCCACCATTCCAAGAGTCCCCCAGATGTCTCAGTCCATTCCAGAGGAACCTCTTTTCCCTTCACCGGCTCGTCTTTCACGCCGAGGATCGACTCACACCAAGGTGGCACGTGGCACAGCCCTGTGGGAAAGCCTCGTGGGAAAGCCTCGAGGGACAGCCTCGAGGGAAAGCCACAGATCCCTTGAACCACGTGACAGGAAGCCTGACACTACTGCTGCAGCTCGGGAGGAAAGCGCACGTGCATGCCCCCACTCGAGACGAGGCCTGACTCCCCTGGGGAGACTCAGAAGCACCCCAAGATCCATGGCAACACTGGAGAGGAATCCTCAGGTTCCGGCCCCGACTCCACACAACGACTGAGGCCCCTGCATGGACGGGAGAGGAATCCCGAGAGGTCCCCTAGCAACTCGCATGGGGACTGGCCTTTCCTGAGTCCACCAGTGCGGGTCCCTGAGGTCCCCATCGTAACTCGAGAAGACCTGCCGCAACTCGAGAAAATCCAGGAGGTTCTCCCCTCCAGGCGAGATGAGGCCCATTTCCGATGAGGCGTCTCGAGGCTGATCACACCTCCCCTCTGGAACTTCGAAAGGCTCCTTCACACCCTTGGTGCAAATCAAGAAGTTCCCCGACCTAGCCGTCTCCACTCGAGAGGAATCACGAGGGTCCCGCCCACATCCAGAGGAGCCCCGTTTCCGCCTCGTAGCTCGAGATGAGGGATCCTTTCCCTGCTTCGTCGGGAAAGAGTTCCCGGCGTTCCCGTCGCATCTCAAGAGGAGGCCCTCTCAACAGGAACGGCGAGAGGAACTCCAGGGTCGTGCCACCATTCCAAGAGTCCCCCAGAGGTCTCAGTCCATTCCAGAGGAACCTCTTTTCCCTTCACCGGCTCGTCTTTCACGCCGAGGATCGACTCACACAAAGGTGGCACGTGGCACAGCCCTGTGGGAAAGCCTCGTGGGAAAGCCTCGAGGGACAGCCTCGAGCGAAAGCCACAGATCCCTTGATCCACGTGACAGGAAGCGTGACACTACTGCTGCAGCTCGGGAGGAAAGCGCACGTGCATGCCCCCACTCGAGACGAGGCCTGACTCCCCTGGGGAGACTCAGAAGCACCCCAAGATCCATGGCAACACTGGAGAGGAATCCTCAGGTTCCGGCCCCGACTCCACACAAGGACTGAGGCCCCGGCATGGACGGGAGAGGAATCCCGAGAGGTCCCCTAGCAACTCGCATGGAGACTGGCCTTTCCTGAGGCCAACAGAGCGGGTCCCTGTGGTCCCCGTCGTAACTCGAGAATACCTGCCGCAACTGGAGAAAATCCAGGAGGTTCTCCCCTCCAGGCGAGATGAGGCCCATTTCCGCTGAGGCGTCTCGAGGCTGATCACACCTCACCTCTGGAACTTCCAAAGGGTCCTTCACACCCTTGGTGCAAATCAAGAAGTTCCCCGACCTAGCCGTCTCCACTCGAGAGGAATCACGAGGGTCCCGCCCACATCCAGAGGAGCCCCGTTTCCGCCTCGTAGCTCGAGATGAGGGATCCTTTCCCTGCTTCGTCGGGAAAGAGTTCCCGGCGTTCCCGTCGCATCTCAAGAGGAGGCCCTCTCAACAGGAACGGCGAGAGGAACTCCAGGGTCGTGCCACCATTCCAAGAGTCCCCCAGATGTCTCAGTCCATTCCAGAGGAACCTCTTTTCCCTTCACCGGCTCGTCTTTCACGCCGAGGATCGACTCACACCAAGGTGGCACGTGGCACAGCCCTGTGGGAAAGCCTCGTGGGAAAGCCTCGAGGGACAGCCTCGAGGGAAAGCCACAGATCCCTTGAACCACGTGACAGGAAGCCTGACACTACTGCTGCAGCTCGGGAGGAAAGCGCACGTGCATGCCCCCACTCGAGACGAGGCCTGACTCCCCTGGGGAGACTCAGAAGCACCCCAAGATCCATGGCAACACTGGAGAGGAATCCTCAGGTTCCGGCCCCGACTCCACACAACGACTGAGGCCCCTGCATGGACGGGAGAGGAATCCCGAGAGGTCCCCTAGCAACTCGCATGGGGACTGGCCTTTCCTGAGTCCACCAGTGCGGGTCCCTGAGGTCCCCATCGTAACTCGAGAAGACCTGCCGCAACTCGAGAAAATCCAGGAGGTTCTCCCCTCCAGGCGAGATGAGGCCCATTTCCGATGAGGCGTCTCGAGGCTGATCACACCTCCCCTCTGGAACTTCGAAAGGCTCCTTCACACCCTTGGTGCAAATCAAGAAGTTCCCCGACCTAGCCGTCTCCACTCGAGAGGAATCACGAGGGTCCCGCCCACATCCAGAGGAGCCCCGTTTCCGCCTCGTAGCTCGAGATGAGGGATCCTTTCCCTGCTTCGTCGGGAAAGAGTTCCCGGCGTTCCCGTCGCATCTCAAGAGGAGGCCCTCTCAACAGGAACGGCGAGAGGAACTCCAGGGTCGTGCCACCATTCCAAGAGTCCCCCAGAGGTCTCAGTCCATTCCAGAGGAACCTCTTTTCCCTTCACCGGCTCGTCTTTCACGCCGAGGATCGACTCACACAAAGGTGGCACGTGGCACAGCCCTGTGGGAAAGCCTCGTGGGAAAGCCTCGAGGGACAGCCTCGAGCGAAAGCCACAGATCCCTTGATCCACGTGACAGGAAGCGTGACACTACTGCTGCAGCTCGGGAGGAAAGCGCACGTGCATGCCCCCACTCGAGACGAGGCCTGACTCCCCTGGGGAGACTCAGAAGCACCCCAAGATCCATGGCAACACTGGAGAGGAATCCTCAGGTTCCGGCCCCGACTCCACACAAGGACTGAGGCCCCGGCATGGACGGGAGAGGAATCCCGAGAGGTCCCCTAGCAACTCGCATGGGGACTGGCCTTTCCTGAGGCCACCAGAGCGGGTCCCTGAGGTCCCCGTCGTAACTCGAGAAGACCTGCCGCAACTCGAGAAAATCCAGGAGGTTCTCCCCTCCAGGCGAGATGAGGCCCATTTCCGCTGAGGCGTCTCGAGGCTGATCACACCTCACCTCTGGAACTTCGAAAGGGTCCTTCACACCCTTGGTGCAAATCAAGAAGTTCCCCGACCTCGCCGTCTCCACTCGAGAGGAATCACGAGGGTCCCGCCCACATCCAGAGGAGCCCCGTTTCCGCCTCGTAGCTCGAGATGAGGGATCCTTTCCCTGCTTCTTCGGGAAAGAGTTCCCGGCGTTCCCGTCGCATCTCAAGAGGAGGCCCTCTCAACAGGAACGGCGAGAGGAACTCCAGGGTCGTGCCACCATTCCAAGAGTCCCCCAGATGTCTCAGTCCATTCCAGAGGAACCTCTTTTCCCTTCACCGGCTCGTCTTTCACGCCGAGGATCGACTCACACCAAGGTGGCACGTGGCACAGCCCTGTGGGAAAGCCTCGTGGGAAAGCCTCGAGGGACAGCCTCGAGGGAAAGCCACAGATCCCTTGATCCACGTGACAGGAAGCGTGACACTACTGCTGCAGCTCGGGAGGAAAGCGCACGTGCATGCCCCCACTCGAGACGAGGCCTGACTTCCCTGGGGAGACTCAGAAGCACCCCAAGATCCATGGCAACACTGGAGAGGAATCCTCAGGTTCCGGCCCCGACTCCACACAAGGACTGAGGCCCCGGCATGGACGGGAGAGGAATCCCGAGAGGTCCCCTAGCAACTCGCATGGGGACTGGCCTTTCCTGAGGCCACCAGAGCGGGTCCCTGAGGTCCCCGTCGTAACTCGAGAAGACCTGCCGCAACTCGAGAAAATCCAGGAGGTTCTCCCCTCCAGGCGAGATGAGGCCCATTTCCGCTGAGGCGTCTCGAGGCTGATCACACCTCCCCTCTGGAACTTCGAAAGGCTCCTTCACACCCTTGGTGCAAATCAAGAAGTTCCCCGACCTAGCCGTCTCCACTCGAGAGGAATCACGAGGGTCCCGCCCACATCCAGAGGAGCCCCGTTTCCGCCTCGTAGCTCGAGATGAGGGATCCTTTCCCTGCTTCGTCGGGAAAGAGTTCCCGGCGTTCCCGTCGCATCTCAAGAGGAGGCCCTCTCAACAGGAACGGCGAGAGGAACTCCAGGGTCGTGCCACCATTCCAAGAGTCCCCCAGATGTCTCAGTCCATTCCAGAGGAACCTCTTTTCCCTTCACCGGCTCGTCTTTCACGCCGAGGATCGACTCACACCAAGGTGGCACGTGGCACAGCCCTGTGGGAAAGCCTCGTGGGAAAGCCTCGAGGGACAGCCTCGAGGGAAAGCCACAGATCCCTTGATCCACGTGACAGGAAGCGTGACACTACTGCTGCAGCTCGGGAGGAAAGCGCACGTGCATGCCCCCAAAAGAGACGAGGCCTGACTCCCCTGGGGAGACTCAGAAGCACCCCAAGATCCATGGCAACACTGGAGAGGAATCCTCAGGTTCCGGCCCCGACTCCACACAAGGACTGAGGCCCCGGCATGGACGGGAGAGGAATCCCGAGAGGTCCCCTAGCAACTCGCATGGGGACTGGCCTTTCCTGAGGCCACCAGAGCGGGTCCCTGAGGTCCCCGTCGTAACTCGAGAAGACCTGCCGCAACTCGAGAAAATCCAGGAGGTTCTCCCCTCCAGGCGAGATGAGGCCCATTTCCGCTGAGGCGTCTCGAGGCTGATCACACCTCACCTCTGGAACTTCGAAAGGGTCCTTCACACCCTTGGTGCAAATCAAGAAGTTCCCCGACCTAGCCGTCTCCACTCGAGAGGAATCACGAGGGTCCCGCCCACATCCAGAGGAGCCCCGTTTCCGCCTCGTATCTCGAGATGAGGGATCCTTTCCCTGCTTCGTCGGGAAAGAGTTCCCGGCGTTCCCGTCGCATCTCAAGAGGAGGCCCTCTCAACAGGAACGGCGAGAGGAACTCCAGGGTCGTGCCACCATTCCAAGAGTCCCCCAGATGTCTCAGTCCATTCCAGAGGAACCTCTTTCCCCTTCACCGGCTCGACTATCACGCCGAGGATCGACTCACAACAAGGTGGCACGTGGCACAGCCCTGTGGGAAAGCCTCGTGGGAAAGCCTCGAGGGACAGCCTCGAGGGAAAGCCACAGATCCCTTGAACCACGTGACAGGAAGCCTGACACTACTGCTGCAGCTCGGGAGGAAAGCGCACGTGCATGCCCCCACTCGAGACGAGGCCTGACTCCCCTGGGGAGACTCAGAAGCACCCCAAGATCCATGGCAACACTGGAGAGGAATCCTCAGGTTCCGGCCCCGACTCCACACAACGACTGAGGCCCCTGCATGGACGGGAGAGGAATCCCGAGAGGTCCCCTAGCAACTCGCATGGGGACTGGCCTTTCCTGAGTCCACCAGTGCGGGTCCCTGAGGTCCCCGTCGTAACTCGAGAAGACCTGCCGCAACTCGAGAAAATCCAGGAGGTTCTCCGCTCCAGGCGAGATGAGGCTCTTTTCCGCTGAGGCGTCTCAAGGCTGATCACACCTCACCTCTGGAACTTCGAAAGGGTCCTTCACACCCTTGGTGCAAATCAAGAAGTTGCCCGACATCCCGTCTCCACTCGAGAGGAATCACGAGGGTCCCGCCCACATCCAGAGGAGCCCCGTTTCCGCCTCGTAGCTCGAGATGAGGGATCCTTTCCCTGCTTCGTCGGGAAAGAGTTCCTGGCGTTCCCGTCGCATCTCAAGAGGAGGCCCTCTCAACAGGAAAGGCGAGAGGAACTCCAGGGTCGTGCCACCATTCCAAGAGTCCCCCAGATGTCTCAGTCCATTCCAGAGGAACCTCTTTTCCCTTCACCGGCTCGACTTTCACGTCGAGGATCGACTCACACCAAGGTGGCACGTGGCACAGCCCTGTGGGAAAGCCTCGTGGGAAAGCCTCGAGGGACAGCCTCGAGGGAAAGCCACAGATCCCTTGATCCACGTGACAGGAAGCGTGACACTACTGCTGCAGCTCGGGAGGAAAGCGCACGTGCATGCCCCCACTCGAGACGAGGCCTGACTTCCCTGGGGAGACTCAGAAGCACCCCAAGATCCATGGCAACACTGGAGAGGAATCCTCAGGTTCCGGCCCCGACTCCACACAAGGACTGAGGCCCCGGCATGGACGGGAGAGGAATCCCGAGAGGTCCCCTAGCAACTCGCATGGGGACTGGCCTTTCCTGAGGCCACCAGAGCGGGTCCCTGAGGTCCCCGTCAAAACTCGAGAAGACATGCCGCAACTCGAGAAAATCCAGGAGGTTCTCCCCTCCAGGCGAGATGAGGCCCATTTCCGCTGAGGCGTCTCGAGGCTGATCACACCTCACCTCTGGAACTTCGAAAGGGTCCTTCACACCCTTGGTGCAAATCAAGAAGTTCCCCGACCTAGCCGTCTCCACTCGAGAGGAATCACGAGGGTCCCGCCCACATCCAGAGGAGCCCCGTTTCCGCCTCGTATCTCGAGATGAGGGATCCTTTCCCTGCTTCGTCGGGAAAGAGTTCCCGGCGTTCCCGTCGCATCTCAAGAGGAGGCCCTCTCAACAGGAACGGCGAGAGGAACTCCAGGGTCGTGCCAC
Organism: Budorcas taxicolor; assembly: GCF_023091745.1. Lineage (NCBI taxonomy): Eukaryota > Metazoa > Chordata > Mammalia > Artiodactyla > Bovidae > Budorcas > Budorcas taxicolor. The sequence continues at coordinate 146,134 of NW_026291637.1, read as the reverse complement.
CATTCCAAGAGTCCCCCAGATGTCTCAGTCCATTCCAGAGGAACCTCTTTCCCCTTCACCGGCTCGACTATCACGCCGAGGATCGACTCACAACAAGGTGGCACGTGGCACAGCCCTGTGGGAAAGCCTCGTGGGAAAGCCTCGAGGGACAGCCTCGAGGGAAAGCCACAGATCCCTTGGACCACGTGACAGGAAGCCTGACACTACTGCTGCAGCTCGGGAGGAAAGCGCACGTGCATGCCCCCACTCGAGACGAGGCCTGACTCCCCTGGGGAGACTCAGAAGCACCCCAAGATCCATGGCAACACTGGAGAGGAATCCTCAGGTTCCGGCCCCGACTCCACACAACGACTGAGGCCCCTGCATGGACGGGAGAGGAATCCCGAGAGGTCCCCTAGCAACTCGCATGGGGACTGGCCTTTCCTGAGTCCACCAGTGCGGGTCCCTGAGGTCCCCGTCGTAACTCGAGAAGACCTGCCGCAACTCGAGAAAATCCAGGAGGTTCTCCGCTCCAGGCGAGATGAGGCTCTTTTCCGCTGAGGCGTCTCAAGGCTGATCACACCTCACCTCTGGAACTTCGAAAGGGTCCTTCACACCCTTGGTGCAAATCAAGAAGTTGCCCGACATCCCGTCTCCACTCGAGAGGAATCACGAGGGTCCCGCCCACATCCAGAGGAGCCCCGTTTCCGCCTCGTAGCTCGAGATGAGGGATCCTTTCCCTGCTTCGTCGGGAAAGAGTTCCTGGCGTTCCCGTCGCATCTCAAGAGGAGGCCCTCTCAACAGGAAAGGCGAGAGGAACTCCAGGGTCGTGCCACCATTCCAAGAGTCCCCCAGATGTCTCAGTCCATTCCAGAGGAACCTCTTTTCCCTTCACCGGCTCGACTTTCACGTCGAGGATCGACTCACACCAAGGTGGCACGTGGCACAGCCCTGTGGGAAAGCCTCGTGGGAAAGCCTCGAGGGACAGCCTCGAGGGAAAGCCACAGATCCCTTGATCCACGTGACAGGAAGCGTGACACTACTGCTGCAGCTCGGGAGGAAAGCGCACGTGCATGCCCCCACTCGAGACGAGGCCTGACTTCCCTGGGGAGACTCAGAAGCACCCCAAGATCCATGGCAACACTGGAGAGGAATCCTCAGGTTCCGGCCCCGACTCCACACAAGGACTGAGGCCCCGGCATGGACGGGAGAGGAATCCCGAGAGGTCCCCTAGCAACTCGCATGGGGACTGGCCTTTCCTGAGGCCACCAGAGCGGGTCCCTGAGGTCCCCGTCGTAACTCGAGAAGACCTGCCGCAACTCGAGAAAATCCAGGAGGTTCTCCCCTCCAGGCGGGATGAGGCCCATTTCCGCTGAGGCGTCTCGAGGCTGATCACACCTCACCTCTGGAACTTCGAAAGGGTCCTTCACACCCTTGGTGCAAATCAAGAAGTTCCCCGACCTAGCCGTCTCCACTCGAGAGGAATCACGAGGGTCCCGCCCACATCCAGAGGAGCCCCGTTTCCGCCTCGTAGCTCGAGATGAGGGATCCTTTCCCTGCTTCTTCGGGAAAGAGTTCCCGGCGTTCCCGTCGCATCTCAAGAGGAGGCCCTCTCAACAGGAACGGCGAGAGGAACTCCAGGGTCGTGCCACCATTCCAAGAGTCCCCCAGATGTCTCAGTCCATTCCAGAGGAACCTCTTTTCCCTTCACCGGCTCGTCTTTCACGCCGAGGATCGACTCACACCAAGGTGGCACGTGGCACAGCCCTGTGGGAAAGCCTCGTGGGAAAGCCTCGAGGGACAGCCTCGAGGGAAAGCCACAGATCCCTTGAACCACGTGACAGGAAGCCTGACACTACTGCTGCAGCTCGGGAGGAAAGCGCACGTGCATGCCCCCACTCGAGACGAGGCCTGACTCCCCTGGGGAGACTCAGAAGCACCCCAAGATCCATGGCAACACTGGAGAGGAATCCTCAGGTTCCGGCCCCGACTCCACACAACGACTGAGGCCCCTGCATGGACGGGAGAGGAATCCCGAGAGGTCCCCTAGCAACTCGCATGGGGACTGGCCTTTCCTGAGTCCACCAGTGCGGGTCCCTGAGTTCCCCGTCGTAACTCGAGAAGACCTGCCGCAACTCGAGAAAATCCAGGAGGTTCTCCGCTCCAGGCGAGATGAGGCTCTTTTCCGCTGAGGCGTCTCAAGGCTGATCACACCTCACCTCTGGAACTTCGAAAGGGTCCTTCACACCCTTGGTGCAAATCAAGAAGTTGCCCGACATCCCGTCTCCACTCGAGAGGAATCACGAGGGTCCCGCCCACATCCAGAGGAGCCCCGTTTCCGCCTCGTAGCTCGAGATGAGGGATCCTTTCCCTGCTTCGTCGGGAAAGAGTTCCTGGCGTTCCCGTCGCATCTCAAGAGGAGGCCCTCTCAACAGGAAAGGCGAGAGGAACTCCAGGGTCGTGCCACCATTCCAAGAGTCCCCCAGATGTCTCAGTCCATTCCAGAGGAACCTCTTTTCCCTTCACCGGCTCGACTTTCACGTCGAGGATCGACTCACACCAAGGTGGCACGTGGCACAGCCCTGTGGGAAAGCCTCGTGGGAAAGCCTCGAGGGACAGCCTCGAGGGAAAGCCACAGATCCCTTGATCCACGTGACAGGAAGCGTGACACTACTGCTGCAGCTCGGGAGGAAAGCGCACGTGCATGCCCCCACTCGAGACGAGGCCTGACTTCCCTGGGGAGACTCAGAAGCACCCCAAGATCCATGGCAACACTGGAGAGGAATCCTCAGGTTCCGGCCCCGACTCCACACAAGGACTGAGGCCCCGGCATGGACGGGAGAGGAATCCCGAGAGGTCCCCTAGCAACTCGCATGGGGACTGGCCTTTCCTGAGGCCACCAGAGCGGGTCCCTGAGGTCCCCGTCGTAACTCGAGAAGACCTGCCGCAACTCGAGAAAATCCAGGAGGTTCTCCCCTCCAGGCGAGATGAGGCCCATTTCCGCTGAGGCGTCTCGAGGCTGATCACACCTCACCTCTGGAACTTCGAAAGGGTCCTTCACACCCTTGGTGCAAATCAAGAAGTTCCCCGACCTAGCCGTCTCCACTCGAGAGGAATCACGAGGGTCCCGCCCACATCCAGAGGAGCCCCGTTTCCGCCTCGTAGCTCGAGATGAGGGATCCTTTCCCTGCTTCGTCGGGAAAGAGTTCCCGGCGTTCCCGTCGCATCTCAAGAGGAGGCCCTCTCAACAGGAACGGCGAGAGGAACTCCAGGGTCGTGCCACCATTCCAAGAGTCCCCCAGATGTCTCAGTCCATTCCAGAGGAACCTCTTTTCCCTTCACCGGCTCGTCTTTCACGCCGAGGATCGACTCACACCAAGGTGGCACGTGGCACAGCCCTGTGGGAAAGCCTCGTGGGAAAGCCTCGAGGGACAGCCTCGAGGGAAAGCCACAGATCCCTTGATCCACGTGACAGGAAGCGTGACACTACTGCTGCAGCTCGGGAGGAAAGCGCACGTGCATGCCCCCACTCGAGACGAGGCCTGACTCCCCTGGGGAGACTCAGAAGCACCCCAAGATCCATGGCAACACTGGAGAGGAATCCTCAGGTTCCGGCCCCGACTCCACACAAGGACTGAGGCCCCGGCATGGACGGGAGAGGAATCCCGAGAGGTCCCCTAGCAACTCGCATGGGGACTGGCCTTTCCTGAGGCCACCAGAGCGGGTCCCTGAGGTCCCCGTCGTAACTCGAGAAGACCTGCCGCAACTCGAGAAAATCCAGGAGGTTCTCCCCTCCAGGCCAGATGAGGCCCATTTCCGCTGAGGCGTCTCGAGGCTGATCACACCTCCCCTCTGGAACTTCGAAAGGGTCCTTCACACCCTTGGTGCAAATCAAGAAGTTCCCCGACCTAGCCGTCTCCACTCGAGAGGAATCACGAGGGTCCCGCCCACATCCAGAGGAGCCCCGTTTCCGCCTCGTAGCTCGAGATGAGGGATCCTTTCCCTGCTTGGTCGGGAAAGAGTTCCCGGCGTTCCCGTCGCATCTCAAGAGGAGGCCCTCTCAACAGGAACGGCGAGAGGAACTCCAGGGTCGTGCCACCATTCCAAGAGTCCCCCAGATGTCTCAGTCCATTCCAGAGGAACCTCTTTTCCCTTCACCGGCTCGTCTTTCACGCCGAGGATCGACTCACACCAAGGTGGCACGTGGCACAGCCCTGTGGGAAAGCCTCGTGGGAAAGCCTCGAGGGACAGCCTCGAGGGAAAGCCACAGATCCCTTGATCCACGTGACAGGAAGCGTGACACTACTGCTGCAGCTCGGGAGGAAAGCGCACGTGCATGCCCCCACTCGAGACGAGGCCTGACTCGCCTGGGGAGACTCAGAAGCACCCCAAGATCCATGGCAACACTGGAGAGGAATCCTCAGGTTCCGGCCCCGACTCCACACAAGGACTGAGGCCCCGGCATGGACGGGAGAGGAATCCCGAGAGGTCCCCTAGCAACTCGCATGGGGACTGGCCTTTCCTGAGGCCACCAGAGCGGGTCCCTGAGGTCCCCGTCGTAACTCGAGAAGACCTGCCGCAACTCGAGAAAATCCAGGAGGTTCTCCCCTCCAGGCGAGATGAGGCCCATTTCCGCTGAGGCGTCTCGAGGCTGATCACACCTCCCCTCTGGAACTTCGAAAGGCTCCTTCACACCCTTGGTGCAAATCAAGAAGTTCCCCGACCTAGCCGTCTCCACTCGAGAGGAATCACGAGGGTCCCGCCCACATCCAGAGGAGCCCCGTTTCCGCCTCGTAGCTCGAGATGAGGGATCCTTTCCCTGCTTGGTCGGGAAAGAGTTCCCGGCGTTCCCGTCGCATCTCAAGAGGAGGCCCTCTCAACAGGAACGGCGAGAGGAACTCCAGGGTCGTGCCACCATTCCAAGAGTCCCCCAGATGTCTCAGTCCATTCCAGAGGAACCTCTTTTCCCTTCACCGGCTCGTCTTTCACGCCGAGGATCGACTCACACCAAGGTGGCACGTGGCACAGCCCTGTGGGAAAGCCTCGTGGGAAAGCCTCGAGGGACAGCCTCGAGGGAAAGCCACAGATCCCTTGATCCACGTGACAGGAAGCGTGACACTACTGCTGCAGCTCGGGAGGAAAGCGCACGTGCATGCCCCCAAAAGAGACGAGGCCTGACTCCCCTGGGGAGACTCAGAAGCACCCCAAGATCCATGGCAACACTGGAGAGGAATCCTCAGGTTCCGGCCCCGACTCCACACAAGGACTGAGGCCCCGGCATGGACGGGAGAGTAATCCCGAGAGGTCCCCTAGCAACTCGCATGGGGACTGGCCTTTCCTGAGGCCACCAGAGCGGGTCCCTGAGGTCCCCGTCGTAACTCGAGAAGACCTGCCGCAACTCGAGAAAATCCAGGAGGTTCTCCCCTCCAGGCGAGATGAGGCCCATTTCCGCTGAGGCGTCTCGAGGCTGATCACACCTCCCCTCTGGAACTTCGAAAGGCTCCTTCACACCCTTGGTGCAAATCAAGAAGTTCCCCGACCTAGCCGTCTCCACTCGAGAGGAATCACGAGGGTCCCGCCCACATCCAGAGGAGCCCCGTTTCCGCCTCGTAGCTCGAGATGAGGAATCCTTTCCCTGCTTCGTCGGGAAAGAGTTCCCGGCATTCCCGTCGCATCTCAAGAGGAGACCCTCTCAACAGGAACGGCGAGAGGAACTCCAGGGTCGTGCCACCATTCCAAGAGTCCCCCAGATGTCTCAGTCCATTCCAGAGGAACCTCTTTTCCCTTCACCGGCTCGTCTTTCACGCCGAGGATCGACTCACACCAAGGTGGCACGTGGCACAGCCCTGTGGGAAAGCCTCGTGGGAAAGCCTCGAGGGACAGCCTCGAGGGAAAGCCACAGATCCCTTGATCCACGTGACAGGAAGCGTGACACTACTGCTGCAGCTCGGGAGGAAAGCGCACGTGCATGCCCCCACTCGAGACGAGGCCTGACTCCCCTGGGGAGACTCAGAAGCACCCAAGATCCATGGCAACACTGGAGAGGAATCCTCAGGTTCCGGCCCCGACTCCACACAAGGACTGAGGCCCCGGCATGGACTGGAGAGGCATCCCGAGAGGTCCCCTAGCAACTCGCATGGGGACTGGCCTTTCCTGAGGCCACCAGAGCGGGTCCCTGAGGTCCCCGTCGTAACTCGAGAAGACCTGCCGCAACTCGAGAAAATCCAGGAGGTTCTCCCCTCCAGGCGAGATGAGGCCCATTTCCGCTGAGGCGTCTGGAGGCTGATCACACCTCCCCTCTGGAACTTCGAAAGGCTCCTTCACACCCTTGGTGCAAATCAAGAAGTTCCCCGACCTAGCCGTCTCCACTCGGGAGGAATCACGAGGGTCCCGCCCACATCCAGAGGAGCCCCGTTTCCGCCTCGTAGCTCGAGATGAGGGATCCTTTCCCTGCTTCGTCGGGAAAGAGTTCCCGGCGTTCCCGTCGCATCTCAAGAGGAGGCCCTCTCAACAGGAACGGCGAGAGGAACTCCAGGGTCGTGCCACCATTCCAAGAGTCCCCCAGATGTCTCAGTCCATTCCAGAGGAACCTCTTTTCCCTTCACCGGCTCGTCTTTCACGCCGAGGATCGACTCACACCAAGGTGGCACGTGGCACAGCCCTGTGGGAAAGCCTCGTGGGAAAGCCTCGAGGGACAGCCTCGAGGGAAAGCCACAGATCCCTTGATCCACGTGACAGGAAGCGTGACACTACTGCTGCAGCTCGGGAGGAAAGCGCACGTGCATGCCCCCACTCGAGACGAGGCCTGACTCCCCTGGGGAGACTCAGAAGCACCCCAAGATCCATGGCAACACTGGAGAGGAATCCTCAGGTTCCGGCCCCGACTCCACACAAGGACTGAGGCCCCGGCATGGACGGGAGAGGAATCCCGAGAGGTCCCCTAGCAACTCGCATGGGGACTTGCCTTTCCTGAGGCCACCAGAGCGGGTCCCTGAGGTCCCCGTCGTAACTCGAGAAGACCTGCCGCAACTCGAGAAAATCCAGGAGGTTCTCCCCTCCAGGCGAGATGAGGCCCATTTCCGCTGAGGCGTCTCGAGGCTGATCACACCTCCCCTCTGGAACTTCGAAAGGCTCCTTCACACCCTTGGTGCAAATCAAGAAGTTCCCCGACATACCCGTCTCCACTCGAGAGGAATCACGAGGGTCCCGCCCACATCCAGAGGAGCCCCGTTTCCGCCTCGTAGCTCGAGATGAGGGATCCTTTCCCTGCTTCGTCGGGAAAGAGTTCCCGGCGTTCCCGTCGCATCTCAAGAGGAGGCCCTCTCAACAGGAACGGCGAGAGGAACTCCAGGGTCATGCCACCATTCCAAGAGTCCCCCAGATGTCTCAGTCCATTCCAGAGGAACCTCTTTTCCCTTCACCGGCTCGTCTTTCACGCCGAGGATCGACTCACACCAAGGTGGCACGTGGCACAGCCCTGTGGGAAAGCCTCGTGGGAAAGCCTCGAGGGACAGCCTCGAGGGAAAGCCACAGATCCCTTGATCCACGTGACAGGAAGCGTGACACTACTGCTGCAGCTCGGGAGGAAAGCGCACGTGCATGCCCCCACTCGAGACGAGGCCTGACTCCCCTGGGGAGACTCAGAAGCACCCCAAGATCCATGGCAACACTGGAGAGGAATCCTCAGGTTCCGGCCCCGACTCCACACAAGGACTGAGGCCCCGACATGGACGGGAGAGGAATCCCGAGAGGTCCCCTAGCAACTCGCATGGGGACTGGCCTTTCCTGAGGCCACCAGAGCGGGTCCCTGAGGTCCCCGTCGTAACTCGAGAAGACCTGCCGCAACTCGAGAAAATCCAGGAGGTTCTCCCCTCCAGGCGAGATGAGGCCCATTTCCACTGAGGCGTCTCGAGGCTGATCACACCTCCCCTCTGGAACTTCGAAAGGGTCCTTCACACCCTTGGTGCAAATCAAGAAGTTCCCCGACCTAGCCGTCTCCACTCGAGAGGAATCACGAGGGTCCCGCCCACATCCAGAGGAGCCCCGTTTCCCCCTCGTAGCTCGAGATGAGGGATCCTTTCCCTGCTTCGTCGGGAAAGAGTTCCCGGCGTTCCCGTCGCATCTCAAGAGGAGGCCCTCTCAACAGGAACGGCGAGAGGAACTCCAGGGTCGTGCCACCATTCCAAGAGTCCCCCAGATGTCTCAGTCCATTCCAGAGGAACCTCTTTTCCCTTCACCGGCTCGTCTTTCACGCCGAGGATCGACTCACACCAAGGTGGCACGTGGCACAGCCCTGTGGGAAAGCCTCGTGGGAAAGCCTCGAGGGACAGCCTCGAGGGAAAGCCACAGATCCCTTGATCCACGTGACAGGAAGCGTGACACTACTGCTGCAGCTCGGGAGGAAAGCGCACGTGCATGCCCCCAAAAGAGACGAGGCCTGACTCCCCTGGGGAGACTCAGAAGCACCCCAAGATCCATGGCAACACTGGAGAGGAATCCTCAGGTTCCGGCCCCGACTCCACACAAGGACTGAGGCCCCGGCATGGACGGGAGAGGAATCCCGAGAGTTCCCCTAGCAACTGGCATGGGGACTGGCCTTTCCTGAGGCCACCAGAGCGGGTCCCTGAGGTCCCCGTCGTAACTCAAGAAGACCTGCCGCAACTCGAAAAAATCCAGGAGGTTCTCCCCTCCAGGCGAGATGAGGCCCATTTCCACTGAGGCGTCTCGAGGCTGATCACACCTCACCTCTGGAACTTCGAAAGGGTCCTTCACACCCTTGGTGCAAATCAAGAAGTTCCCCGACCTAGCCGTCTCCACTCGAGAGGAATCACGAGGGTCCCGCCCACATCCAGAGGAGCCCCGTTTCCCCCTCGTAGCTCGAGATGAGGGATCCTTTCCCTGCTTCGTCGGGAAAGAGTTCCCGGCGTTCCCGTCGCATCTCAAGAGGAGGCCCTCTCAACAGGAACGGCGAGAGGAACTCCAGGGTGGTGCCACCATTCCAAGAGTCACCCAGATGTCTCAGTCCATTCCAGAGGAACCTATTTTCCCTTCACCGGCTCGTCTTTCACGCCGAGGATCGACTCACACCAAGGTGGCACGTGGCACAGCCCTGTGGGAAAGCCTCGTGGGAAAGCCTCGAGGGACAGCCTCGAGGGAAAGCCACAGATCCCTTGATCCACGTGACAGGAAGCGTGACACTACTGCTGCAGCTCGGGAGGAAAGCGCACGTGCATGCCCCCACTCGAGACGAGGCCTGACTCCCCTGGGGAGACTCAGAAGCACCCCAAGATCCATGGCAACACTGGAGAGGAATCCTCAGGTTCCGGCCCCGACTCCACACAAGGACTGAGGCCCCGGCATGGACGGGAGAGGAATCCCGAGAGGTCCCCTAGCAACTGGCATGGGGACTGGCCTTTCCTGAGGCCACCAGAGCGGGTCCCTGAGGTCCCCGTCGTAACTCGAGAAGACCTGCCGCAACTCGAGAAAATCCAGGAGGTTCTCCCCTCCAGGCGAGATGAGGCCCATTTCCGCTGAGGCGTCTCGAGGCTGATCACACCTCCCCTCTGGAACTTCGAAAGGCTCCTTCACACCCTTGGTGCAAATCAAGAAGTTCCCCGACATACCCGTCTCCACTCGGGAGGAATCACGAGGGTCCCGCCCACATCCAGAGGAGCCCCGTTTCTGCCTCGTAGCTCGAGATGAGGGATCCTTTCCCTGCTTCGTCGGGAAAGAGTTCCCGGCGTTCCCGTCGCATCTCAAGAGGAGGCCCTCTCAACAGGAACGGCGAGAGGAACTCCAGGGTCGTGCCACCATTCCAAGAGTCCCCCAGATGTCTCAGTCCATTCCAGAGGAACCTCTTTTCCCTTCACCGGCTCGTCTTTCACGCCGAGGATCGACTCACACCAAGGTGGCACGTGGCACAGCCCTGTGGGAAAGCCTCGTGGGAAAGCCTCGAGGGACAGCCTCGAGGGAAAGCCACAGATCCCTTGATCCACGTGACAGGAAGCGTGACACTACTGCTGCAGCTCGGGAGGAAAGCGCACGTGCATGCCCCCACTCGAGACGAGGCCTGACTCCCCTGGGGAGACTCAGAAGCACCCCAAGATCCATGGCAACACTGGAGAGGAATCCTCAGGTTCCGGCCCCGACTCCACACAAGGACTGAGGCCCCGGCATGGACGGGAGAGGAATCCCGAGAGGTCCCCTAGCAACTCGCATGGGGACTGGGCTTTCCTGAGGCCACCAGAGCGGGTCCCTGAGGTCCCCGTCGTAACTCGAGAAGACCTGCCGCAACTCGAGAAAATCCAGGAGGTTCTCCCCTCCAGGCGAGATGAGGCCCATTTCCGCTGAGGCGTCTCGAGGCTGATCACACCTCCCCTCTGGAACTTCGAAAGGCTCCTTCACACCCTTGGTGCAAATCAAGAAGTTCCCCGACCTAGCCGTCTCCACTCGAGAGGAATCACGAGGGTCCCGCCCACATCCAGAGGAGCCCCGTTTCCGCCTCGTAGCTCGAGATGAGGGATCCTTTCCCTGCTTCGTCGGGAAAGAGTTCCCGGCGTTCCCGTCGCATCTCAAGAGGAGGCCCTCTCAACAGGAACGGCGAGAGGAACTCCAGGGTCGTGCCACCATTCCAAGAGTCCCCCAGATGTCTCAGTCCATTCCAGAGGAACCTCTTTTCCCTTCACCGGCTCGTCTTTCACGCCGAGGATCGACTCACACCAAGGTGGCACGTGGCACAGCCCTGTGGGAAAGCCTCGTGGGAAAGCCTCGAGGGACAGCCTCGAGGGAAAGCCACAGATCCCTTGATCCACGTGACAGGAAGCGTGACACTACTGCTGCAGCTCGGGAGGAAAGCGCACGTGCATGCCCCCACTCGAGACGAGGCCTGACTCCCCTGGGGAGACTCAGAAGCACCCCAAGATCCATGGCAACACTGGAGAGGAATCCTCAGGTTCCGGCCCCGACTCCACACAAGGACTGAGGCCCCGGCATGGACGGGAGAGGAATCCCGAGAGGTCCCCTAGCAACTCGCATGGGGACTGGCCTTTCCTGAGGCCACCAGAGCGGGTCCCTGAGGTCCCCGTCGTAACTCGAGAAGACCTGCCGCAACTCGAGAAAATCCAGGAGGTTCTCCCCTCCAGGCGAGATGAGGCCCATTTCCGCTGAGGCGTCTCGAGGCTGATCACACCTCCCCTCTGGAACTTCGAAAGGGTCCTTCACACCCTTGGTGCAAATCAAGAAGTTCCCCGACCTAGCCGTCTCCACTCGAGAGGAATCACGAGGGTCCCGCCCACATCCAGAGGAGCCCCGTTTCCGCCTCGTAGCTCGAGATGAGGGATCCTTTCCCTGCTTCGTCGGGAAAGAGTTCCCGGCGTTCCCGTCGCATCTCAAGAGGAGGCCCTCTCAACAGGAACGGCGAGAGGAACTCCAGGGTCGTGCCACCATTCCAAGAGTCCCCCAGATGTCTCAGTCCATTCCAGAGGAACCTCTTTTCCCTTCACCGGCTCGTCTTTCACGCCGAGGATCGACTCACACCAAGGTGGCACGTGGCACAGCCCTGTGGGAAAGCCTCGTGGGAAAGCCTCGAGGGACAGCCTCGAGGGAAAGCCACAGATCCCTTGATCCACGTGACAGGAAGCGTGACACTACTGCTGCAGCTCGGGAGGAAAGCGCACGTGCATGCCCCCACTCGAGACGAGGCCTGACTCCCCTGGGGAGACTCAGAAGCACCCCAAGATCCATGGCAACACTGGAGAGGAATCCTCAGGTTCCGGCCCCGACTCCACACAAGGACTGAGGCCCCGGCATGGACGGGAGAGGAATCCCGAGAGGTCCCCTAGCAACTCGCATGGGGACTGGCCTTTCCTGAGGCCACCAGAGCGGGTCCCTGAGGTCCCCGTCGTAACTCGAGAAGACCTGCCGCAACTCGAGAAAATCCAGGAGGTTCTCCCCTCCAGGCGAGATGAGGCCCATTTCCGCTGAGGCGTCTCGAGGCTGATCACACCTCCCCTCTGGAACTTCGAAAGGCTCCTTCACACCCTTGGTGCAAATCAAGAAGTTCCCCGACCTAGCCGTCTCTACTCGAGAGGAATCACGAGGGTCCCGCCCACATCCAGAGGAGCCCCGTTTCCGCCTCGTAGCTCGAGATGAGGGATCCTTTCCCTGCTTCGTCGGGAAAGAGTTCCCGGCGTTCCCGTCGCATCTCAAGAGGAGGCCCTCTCAACAGGAACGGCGAGAGGAACTCCAGGGTCGTGCCACCATTCCAAGAGTCCCCCAGATGTCTCAGTCCATTCCAGAGGAACCTCTTTTCCCTTCACCGGCTCGTCTTTCACGCCGAGGATCGACTCACACCAAGGTGGCACGTGGCACAGCCCTGTGGGAAAGCCTCGTGGGAAAGCCTCGAGGGACAGCCTCGAGGGAAAGCCACAGATCCCTTGATCCACGTGACAGGAAGCGTGACACTACTGCTGCAGCTCGGGAGGAAAGCGCACGTGCATGCCCCCACTCGAGACGAGGCCTGACTCCCCTGGGGAGACTCAGAAGCACCCCAAGATCCATGGCAACACTGGAGAGGAATCCTCAGGTTCCGGCCCCGACTCCACACAAGGACTGAGGCCCCGGCATGGACGGGAGAGGAATCCCGAGAGGTCCCCTAGCAACTCGCATGGGGACTGGCCTTTCCTGAGGCCACCAGAGCGGGTCCCTGAGGTCCCCGTCGTAACTCGAGAAGACCTGCCGCAACTCGAGAAAATCCAGGAGGTTCTCCCCTCCAGGCGAGATGAGGCCCATTTCCGCTGAGGCGTCTCGAGGCTGATCACACCTCCCCTCTGGAACTTCGAAAGGCTCCTTCACACCCTTGGTGCAAATCAAGAAGTTCCCCGACCTAGCCGTCTCCACTCGAGAGGAATCACGAGGGTCCCGCCCACATCCAGAGGAGCCCCGTTTCCGCCTCGTAGCTCGAGATGAGGGATCCTTTCCCTGCTTCGTCGGGAAAGAGTTCCCGGCGTTCCCGTCGCATCTCAAGAGGAGGCCCTCTCAACAGGAACGGCGAGAGGAACTCCAGGGTCGTGCCACCATTCCAAGAGTCCCCCAGATGTCTCAGTCCATTCCAGAGGAACCTCTTTTCCCTTCACCGGCTCGTCTTTCACGCCGAGGATCGACTCACACCAAGGTGGCACGTGGCACAGCCCTGTGGGAAAGCCTCGTGGGAAAGCCTCGAGGGACAGCCTCGAGGGAAAGCCACAGATCCCTTGATCCACGTGACAGGAAGCGTGACACTACTGCTGCAGCTCGGGAGGAAAGCGCACGTGCATGCCCCCACTCGAGACGAGGCCTGACTCCCCTGGGGAGACTCAGAAGCACCCCAAGATCCATGGCAACACTGGAGAGGAATCCTCAGGTTCCGGCCCCGACTCCACACAAGGACTGAGGCCCCGGCATGGACGGGAGAGGAATCCCGAGAGGTCCCCTAGCAACTCGCATGGGGACTGGCCTTTCCTGAGGCCACCAGAGCGGGTCCCTGAGGTCCCCGTCGTAACTCGAGAAGACCTGCCGCAACTCGAGAAAATCCAGGAGGTTCTCCCCTCCAGGCGAGATGAGGCCCATTTCCGCTGAGGCGTCTCGAGGCTGATCACACCTCCCCTCTGGAACTTCGAAAGGCTCCTTCACACCCTTGGTGCAAATCAAGAAGTTCCCCGACCTAGCCGTCTCCACTCGAGAGGAATCACGAGGGTCCCGCCCACATCCAGAGGAGCCCCGTTTCCGCCTCGTAGCTCGAGATGAGGGATCCTTTCCCTGCTTCGTCGGGAAAGAGTTCCCGGCGTTCCCGTCGCATCTCAAGAGGAGGCCCTCTCTACAGGAACGGCGAGAGGAACTCCAGGGTCGTGCCACCATTCCAAGAGTCCCCCAGATGTCTCAGTCCATTCCAGAGGAACCTCTTTTCCCTTCACCGGCTCGTCTTTCACGCCGAGGATCGACTCACACCAAGGTGGCACGTGGCACAGCCCTGTGGGAAAGCCTCGTGGGAAAGCCTCGAGGGACAGCCTCGAGGGAAAGCCACAGATCCCTTGATCCACGTGACAGGAAGCGTGACACTACTGCTGCAGCTCGGGAGGAAAGCGCACGTGCATGCCCCCACTCGAGACGAGGCCTGACTCCCCTGGGGAGACTCAGAAGCACCCCAAGATCCATGGCAACACTGGAGAGGAATCCTCAGGTTCCGGCCCCGACTCCACACAAGGACTGAGTCCCCGGCATGGACGGGAGAGGAATCCCGAGAGGTCCCCTAGCAACTCGCATGGGGACTGGCCTTTCCTGAGGCCACCAGAGCGGGTCCCTGAGGTCCCCGTCGTAACTCGAGAAGACCTGCCGCAACTCGAGAAAATCCAGGAGGTTCTCCCCTCCAGGCGAGATGAGGCCCATTTCCGCTGAGGCGTCTCGAGGCTGATCACACCTCCCCTCTGGAACTTCGAAAGGCTCCTTCACACCCTTGGTGCAAATCAAGAAGTTCCCCGACCTAGCCGTCTCTACTCGAGAGGAATCACGAGGGTCCCGCCCACATCCAGAGGAGCCCCGTTTCCGCCTCGTAGCTCGAGATGAGGGATCCTTTCCCTGCTTCGTCGGGAAAGAGTTCCCGGCGTTCCCGTCGCATCTCAAGAGGAGGCCCTCTCAACAGGAACGGCGAGAGGAACTCCAGGGTCGTGCCACCATTCCAAGAGTCCCCCAGATGTCTCAGTCCATTCCAGAGGAACCTCTTTTCCCTTCACCGGCTCGTCTTTCACGCCGAGGATCGACTCACACCAAGGTGGCACGTGGCACAGCCCTGTGGGAAAGCCTCGTGGGAAAGCCTCGAGGGACAGCCTCGAGGGAAAGCCACAGATCCCTTGATCCACGTGACAGGAAGCGTGACACTACTGCTGCAGCTCGGGAGGAAAGCGCACGTGCATGCCCCCACTCGAGACGAGGCCTGACTCCCCTGGGGAGACTCAGAAGCACCCCAAAATCCATGGCAACACTGGAGAGGAATCCTCAGGTTCCGGCCCCGACTCCACACAAGGACTGAGGCCCCGGCATGGACGGGAGAGGAATCCCGAGAGGTCCCCTAGCAACTCGCATGGGGACTGGCCTTTCCTGAGGCCAGCAGAGCGGGTCCCTGAGGTCCCCGTCGTAACTCGAGAAGACCTGCCGCAACTCGAGAAAATCCAGGAGGTTCTCCCCTCCAGGCGAGATGAGGCCCATTTCCGCTGAGGCGTCTCGAGGCTGATCACACCTCCCCTCTGGAACTTCGAAAGGCTCCTTCACACCCTTGGTGCAAATCAAGAAGTTCCCCGACCTAGCCGTCTCCACTCGAGAGGAATCACGAGGGTCCCGCCCACATCCAGAGGAGCCCCGTTTCCGCCTCGTAGCTCGAGATGAGGGATCCTTTCCCTGCTTCGTCGGGAAAGAGTTCCCGGCGTTCCCGTCGCATCTCAAGAGGAGGCCCTCTCAACAGGAACGGCGAGAGGAACTCCAGGGTCGTGCCACCATTCCAAGAGTCCCCCAGATGTCTCAGTCCATTCCAGAGGAACCTCTTTTCCCTTCACCGGCTCGTCTTTCACGCCGAGGATCGACTCACACCAAGGTGGCACGTGGCACAGCCCTGTGGGAAAGCCTCGTGGGAAAGCCTCGAGGGACAGCCTCGAGGGAAAGCCACAGATCCCTTGATCCACGTGACAGGAAGCGTGACACTACTGCTGCAGCTCGGGAGGAAAGCGCACGTGCATGCCCCCACTCGAGACGAGGCCTGACTCCCCTGGGGAGACTCAGAAGCACCCCAAGATCCATGGCAACACTGGAGAGGAATCCTCAGGTTCCGGCCCCGACTCCACACAAGGACTGAGGCCCCGGCATGGACGGGAGAGGAATCCCGAGAGGTCCCCTAGCAACTCGCATGGGGACTGGCCTTTCCTGAGGCCACCAGAGCGGGTCCCTGAGGTCCCCGTCGTAACTCGAGAAGACCTGCCGCAACTCGAGAAAATCCAGGAGGTTCTCCCCTCCAGGCGAGATGAGGCCCATTTCCGCTGAGGCGTCTCGAGGCTGATCACACCTCCCCTCTGGAACTTCGAAAGGCTCCTTCACACCCTTGGTGCAAATCAAGAAGTTCCCCGACCTAGCCGTCTCCACTCGAGAGGAATCACGAGGGTCCCGCCCACATCCAGAGGAGCCCCGTTTCCGCCTCGTAGCTCGAGATGAGGGATCCTTTCCCTGCTTCGTCGGGAAAGAGTTCCCGGCGTTCCCGTCGCATCTCAAGAGGAGGCCCTCTCAACAGGAACGGCGAGAGGAACTCCAGGGTCGTGCCACCATTCCAAGAGTCCCCCAGATGTCTCAGTCCATTCCAGAGGAACCTCTTTTCCCTTCACCGGCTCGTCTTTCACGCCGAGGATCGACTCACACCAAGGTGGCACGTGGCACAGCCCTGTGGGAAAGCCTCGTGGGAAAGCCTCGAGGGACAGCCTCGAGGGAAAGCCACAGATCCCTTGATCCACGTGACAGGAAGCGTGACACTACTGCTGCAGCTCGGGAGGAAAGCGCACGTGCATGCCCCCACTCGAGACGAGGCCTGACTCCCCTGGGGAGACTCAGAAGCACCCCAAGATCCATGGCAACACTGGAGAGGAATCCTCAGGTTCCGGCCCCGACTCCACACAAGCACTGAGGCCCCGGCATGGACGGGAGAGGAATCCCGAGAGGTCCCCTAGCAACTCGCATGGGGACTGGCCTTTCCTGAGGCCACCAGAGCGGGTCCCTGAGGTCCCCGTCGTAACTCGAGAAGACCTGCCGCAACTCGAGAAAATCCAGGAGGTTCTCCCCTCCAGGCGAGATGAGGCCCATTTCCGCTGAGGCGTCTCGAGGCTGATCACACCTCACCTCTGGAACTTCGAAAGGCTCCTTCACACCCTTGGTGCAAATCAAGAAGTTCCCCGACCTAGCCGTCTCCACTCGAGAGGAATCACGAGGGTCCCGCCCACATCCAGAGGAGCCCCGTTTCCCCCTCGTAGCTCGAGATGAGGGATCCTTTCCCTGCTTCGTCGGGAAAGAGTTCCCGGCGTTCCCGTCGCATCTCAAGAGGAGGCCCTCTCAACAGGAACGGCGAGAGTAACTCCAGAGTCGTGCCACCATTCCAAGAGTCCCCCAGATGTCTCAGTCCATTCCAGAGGAACCTCTTTTCCCTTCACCGGCTCGTCTTTCACGCCGAGGATCGACTCACACCAAGGTGGCACGTGGCACAGCCCTGTGGGAAAGCCTCGTGGGAAAGCCTCGAGGGACAGCCTCGAGGGAAAGCCACAGATCCCTTGATCCACGTGACAGGAAGCGTGACACTACTGCTGCAGCTCGGGAGGAAAGCGCACGTGCATGCCCCCAAAAGAGACGAGGCCTGACTCCCCTGGGGAGACTCAGAAGCACCCCAAGATCCATGGCAACAATGGAGAGGAATCCTCAGGTTCCGGCCCCGACTCCACACAAGGACTGAGGCCCCGGCATGGACGGGAGAGGAATCCCGAGAGGTCCCCTAGCAACTGGCATGGGGACTGGCCTTTCCTGAGGCCACCAGAGCGGGTCCCTGAGGTCCCCGTCGTAACTCGAGAAGACCTGCCGCAACTCGAGAAAATCCAGGAGGTTCTCCCCTCCAGGCGAGATGAGGCCCATTTCCGCTGAGGCGTCTCGAGGCTGATCACACCTCACCTCTGGAACTTCGAAAGACTCCTTCACACCCTTGGTGCAAATCAAGAAGTTCCCCGACCTAGCCGTCTCCACTCGAGAGGAATCACGAGGGTCCCGCCCACATCCAGAGGAGCCCCGTTTCCGCCTCGTACCTCGAGATGAGGGATCCTTTCCCTGCTTCGTCGGGAAAGAGTTCCCGGCGTTCCCGTCGCATCTCAAGAGGAGGCCCTCTCAACAGGAACGGCGAGAGGAACTCCAGGGTCGTGCCACCATTCCAAGAGTCCGCCAGATGTCTCAGTCCATTCCAGAGGAACCTCTTTTCCCTTCACCGGCTCGTCTTTCACGCCGAGGATCGACTCACACCAAGGTGGCACGTGGCACAGCCCTGTGGGAAAGCCTCGTGGGAAAGCCTCGAGGGACAGCCTCGAGGGAAAGCCACAGATCCCTTGATCCACGTGACAGGAAGCGTGACACTACTGCTGCAGCTCGGGAGGAAAGCGCACGTGCATGCCCCCACTCGAGACGAGGCCTGACTCCCCTGGGGAGACTCAGAAGCACCCCAAGATCCATGGCAACACTGGAGAGGAATCCTCAGGTTCCGGCCCCGACTCCACACAAGGACTGAGGCCCCGGCATGGACGGGAGAGGAATCCCGAGAGGTCCCCTAGCAACTCGCATGGGGACTGGCCTTTCCTGAGGCCACCAGAGCGGGTCCCTGAGGTCCCCGTCGTAACTCGAGAAGACCTGCCGCAACTCGAGAAAATCCAGGAGGTTCTCCCCTCCAGGCGAGATGAGGCCCATTTCCGCTGAGGCGTCTCGAGGCTGATCACACCTCCCCTCTGGAACTTCGAAAGGCTCCTTCACACCCTTGGTGCAAATCAAGAAGTTCCCCGACCTAGCCGTCTCCACTCGAGAGGAATCACGAGGGTCCCGCCCACATCCAGAGGAGCCCCGTTTCCGCCTCGTAGCTCGAGATGAGGGATCCTTTCCCTGCTTCGTCGGGAAAGAGTTCCCGGCGTTCCCGTCGCATCTCAAGAGGAGGCCCTCTCAACAGGAACGGCGAGAGGAACTCCAGGGTCGTGCCACCATTCCAAGAGTCCCCCAGATGTCTCAGTCCATTCCAGAGGAACCTCTTTTCCCTTCACCGGCTCGTCTTTCACGCCGAGGATCGACTCACACCAAGGTGGCACGTGGCACAGCCCTGTGGGAAAGCCTCGTGGGAAAGCCTCGAGGGACAGCCTCGAGGGAAAGCCACAGATCCCTTGATCCACGTGACAGGAAGCGTGACACTACTGCTGCAGCTCGGGAGGAAAGCGCACGTGCATGCCCCCACTCGAGACGAGGCCTGACTCCCCTGGGGAGACTCAGAAGCACCCCAAGATCCATGGCAACACTGGAGAGGAATCCTCAGGTTCCGGCCCCGACTCCACACAAGGACTGAGGCCCCGGCATGGACGGGAGAGGAATCCCGAGAGGTCCCCTAGCAACTCGCATGGGGACTGGCCTTTCCTGAGGCCACCAGAGCGGGTCCCTGAGGTCCCCGTCGTAACTCGAGAAGACCTGCCGCAACTCGAGAAAATCCAGGAGGTTCTCCCCTCCAGGCGAGATGAGGCCCATTTCCGCTGAGGCGTCTCGAGGCTGATCACACCTCCCCTCTGGAACTTCGAAAGGCTCCTTCACACCCTTGGTGCAAATCAAGAAGTTCCCCGACCTAGCCGTCTCCACTCGAGAGGAATCACGAGGGTCCCGCCCACATCCAGAGGAGCCCCGTTTCCGCCTCGTAGCTCGAGATGAGGGATCCTTTCCCTGCTTCGTCGGGAAAGAGTTCCCGGCGTTCCCGTCGCATCTCAAGAGGAGGCCCTCTCAACAGGAACGGCGAGAGGAACTCCAGGGTCGTGCCACCATTCCAAGAGTCCCCCAGATGTCTCAGTCCATTCCAGAGGAACCTCTTTTCCCTTCACCGGCTCGTCTTTCACGCCGAGGATCGACTCACACCAAGGTGGCACGTGGCACAGCCCTGTGGGAAAGCCTCGTGGGAAAGCCTCGAGGGACAGCCTCGAGGGAAAGCCACAGATCCCTTGATCCACGTGACAGGAAGCGTGACACTACTGCTGCAGCTCGGGAGGAAAGCGCACGTGCATGCCCCCACTCGAGACGAGGCCTGACTCCCCTGGGGAGACTCAGAAGCACCCCAAGATCCATGGCAACACTGGAGAGGAATCCTCAGGTTCCGGCCCCGACTCCACACAAGGACTGAGGCCCCGGCATGGACGGGAGAGGAATCCCGAGAGGTCCCCTAGCAACTCGCATGGGGACTGGCCTTTCCTGAGGCCACCAGAGCGGGTCCCTGAGGTCCCCGTCGTAACTCGAGAAGACCTGCCGCAACTCGAGAAAATCCAGGAGGTTCTCCCCTCCAGGCGAGATGAGGCCCATTTCCGCTGAGGCGTCTCGAGGCTGATCACACCTCCCCTCTGGAACTTCGAAAGGCTCCTTCACACCCTTGGTGCAAATCAAGAAGTTCCCCGACCTAGCCGTCTCCACTCGAGAGGAATCACGAGGGTCCCGCCCACATCCAGAGGAGCCCCGTTTCCGCCTCGTAGCTCGAGATGAGGGATCCTTTCCCTGCTTCGTCGGGAAAGAGTTCCCGGCGTTCCCGTCGCATCTCAAGAGGAGGCCCTCTCAACAGGAACGGCGAGAGGAACTCCAGGGTCGTGCCACCATTCCAAGAGTCCCCCAGATGTCTCAGTCCATTCCAGAGGAACCTCTTTTCCCTTCACCGGCTCGTCTTTCACGCCGAGGATCGACTCACACCAAGGTGGCACGTGGCACAGCCCTGTGGGAAAGCCTCGTGGGAAAGCCTCGAGGGACAGCCTCGAGGGAAAGCCACAGATCCCTTGATCCACGTGACAGGAAGCGTGACACTACTGCTGCAGCTCGGGAGGAAAGCGCACGTGCATGCCCCCACTCGAGACGAGGCCTGACTCCCCTGGGGAGACTCAGAAGCACCCCAAGATCCATGGCAACACTGGAGAGGAATCCTCAGGTTCCGGCCCCGACTCCACACAAGGACTGAGGCCCCGGCATGGACGGGAGAGGAATCCCGAGAGGTCCCCTAGCAACTCGCATGGGGACTGGCCTTTCCTGAGGCCACCAGAGCGGGTCCCTGAGGTCCCCGTCGTAACTCGAGAAGACCTGCCGCAACTCGAGAAAATCCAGGAGGTTCTCCCCTCCAGGCGAGATGAGGCCCATTTCCGCTGAGGCGTCTCGAGGCTGATCACACCTCCCCTCTGGAACTTCGAAAGGCTCCTTCACACCCTTGGTGCAAATCAAGAAGTTCCCCGACCTAGCCGTCTCCACTCGAGAGGAATCACGAGGGTCCCGCCCACATCCAGAGGAGCCCCGTTTCCGCCTCGTAGCTCGAGATGAGGGATCCTTTCCCTGCTTCGTCGGGAAAGAGTTCCCGGCGTTCCCGTCGCATCTCAAGAGGAGGCCCTCTCAACAGGAACGGCGAGAGGAACTCCAGGGTCGTGCCACCATTCCAAGAGTCCCCCAGATGTCTCAGTCCATTCCAGAGGAACCTCTTTTCCCTTCACCGGCTCGTCTTTCACGCCGAGGATCGACTCACACCAAGGTGGCACGTGGCACAGCCCTGTGGGAAAGCCTCGTGGGAAAGCCTCGAGGGACAGCCTCGAGGGAAAGCCACAGATCCCTTGATCCACGTGACAGGAAGCGTGACACTACTGCTGCAGCTCGGGAGGAAAGCGCACGTGCATGCCCCCACTCGAGACGAGGCCTGACTCCCCTGGGGAGACTCAGAAGCACCCCAAGATCCATGGCAACACTGGAGAGGAATCCTCAGGTTCCGGCCCCGACTCCACACAAGGACTGAGGCCCCGGCATGGACGGGAGAGGAATCCCGAGAGGTCCCCTAGCAACTCGCATGGGGACTGGCCTTTCCTGAGGCCACCAGAGCGGGTCCCTGAGGTCCCCGTCGTAACTCGAGAAGACCTGCCGCAACTCGAGAAAATCCAGGAGGTTCTCCCCTCCAGGCGAGATGAGGCCCATTTCCGCTGAGGCGTCTCGAGGCTGATCACACCTCCCCTCTGGAACTTCGAAAGGCTCCTTCACACCCTTGGTGCAAATCAAGAAGTTCCCCGACCTAGCCGTCTCCACTCGAGAGGAATCACGAGGGTCCCGCCCACATCCAGAGGAGCCCCGTTTCCGCCTCGTAGCTCGAGATGAGGGATCCTTTCCCTGCTTCGTCGGGAAAGAGTTCCCGGCGTTCCCGTCGCATCTCAAGAGGAGGCCCTCTCAACAGGAACGGCGAGAGGAACTCCAGGGTCGTGCCACCATTCCAAGAGTCCCCCAGATGTCTCAGTCCATTCCAGAGGAACCTCTTTTCCCTTCACCGGCTCGTCTTTCACGCCGAGGATCGACTCACACCAAGGTGGCACGTGGCACAGCCCTGTGGGAAAGCCTCGTGGGAAAGCCTCGAGGGACAGCCTCGAGGGAAAGCCACAGATCCCTTGATCCACGTGACAGGAAGCGTGACACTACTGCTGCAGCTCGGGAGGAAAGCGCACGTGCATGCCCCCACTCGAGACGAGGCCTGACTCCCCTGGGGAGACTCAGAAGCACCCCAAGATCCATGGCAACACTGGAGAGGAATCCTCAGGTTCCGGCCCCGACTCCACACAAGGACTGAGGCCCCGGCATGGACGGGAGAGGAATCCCGAGAGGTCCCCTAGCAACTCGCATGGGGACTGGCCTTTCCTGAGGCCACCAGAGCGGGTCCCTGAGGTCCCCGTCGTAACTCGAGAAGACCTGCCGCAACTCGAGAAAATCCAGGAGGTTCTCCCCTCCAGGCGAGATGAGGCCCATTTCCGCTGAGGCGTCTCGAGGCTGATCACACCTCCCCTCTGGAACTTCGAAAGGCTCCTTCACACCCTTGGTGCAAATCAAGAAGTTCCCCGACCTAGCCGTCTCCACTCGAGAGGAATCACGAGGGTCCCGCCCACATCCAGAGGAGCCCCGTTTCCTCCTCATAGCTCGAGATGAGGGATCCTTTCCCTGCTTCGTCGGGAAAGAGTTCCCGGCGTTCCCGTCGCATCTCAAGAGGAGGCCCTCTCAACAGGAACGGCGAGAGGAACTCCAGGGTCGTGCCACCATTCCAAGAGTCCCCCAGATGTCTCAGTCCATTCCAGAGGAACCTCTTTTCCCTTCACCGGCTCGTCTTTCACGCCGAGGATCGACTCACACCAAGGTGGCACGTGGCACAGCCCTGTGGGAAAGCCTCGTGGGAAAGCCTCGAGGGACAGCCTCGAGGGAAAGCCACAGATCCCTTGATCCACGTGACAGGAAGCGTGACACTACTGCTGCAGCTCGGGAGGAAAGCGCACGTGCATGCCCCCACTCGAGACGAGGCCTGACTCCCCTGGGGAGACTCAGAAGCACCCCAAGATCCATGGCAACACTGGAGAGGAATCCTCAGGTTCCGGCCCCGACTCCACACAAGGACTGAGGCCCCGGCATGGACGGGAGAGGAATCCCGAGAGGTCCCCTAGCAACTCGCATGGGGACTGGCCTTTCCTGAGGCCACCAGAGCGGGTCCCTGAGGTCCCCGTCGTAACTCGAGAAGACCTGCCGCAACTCGAGAAAATCCAGGAGGTTCTCCCCTCCAGGCGAGATGAGGCCCATTTCCGCTGAGGCGTCTCGAGGCTGATCACACCTCCCCTCTGGAACTTCGAAAGGCTCCTTCACACCCTTGGTGCAAATCAAGAAGTTCCCCGACCTAGCCGTCTCCACTCGAGAGGAATCACGAGGGTCCCGCCCACATCCAGAGGAGCCCCGTTTCCGCCTCGTAGCTCGAGATGAGGGATCCTTTCCCTGCTTCGTCGGGAAAGAGTTCCCGGCGTTCCCGTCGCATCTCAAGAGGAGGCCCTCTCAACAGGAACGGCGAGAGGAACTCCAGGGTCGTGCCACCATTCCAAGAGTCCCCCAGATGTCTCAGTCCATTCCAGAGGAACCTCTTTTCCCTTCACCGGCTCGTCTTTCACGCCGAGGATCGACTCACACCAAGGTGGCACGTGGCACAGCCCTGTGGGAAAGCCTCGTGGGAAAGCCTCGAGGGACAGCCTCGAGGGAAAGCCACAGATCCCTTGATCCACGTGACAGGAAGCGTGACACTACTGCTGCAGCTCGGGAGGAAAGCGCACGTGCATGCCCCCACTCGAGACGAGGCCTGACTCCCCTGGGGAGACTCAGAAGCACCCCAAGATCCATGGCAACACTGGAGAGGAATCCTCAGGTTCCGGCCCCGACTCCACACAAGGACTGAGGCCCCGGCATGGACGGGAGAGGAATCCCGAGAGGTCCCCTAGCAACTCGCATGGGGACTGGCCTTTCCTGAGGCCACCAGAGCGGGTCCCTGAGGTCCCCGTCGTAACTCGAGAAGACCTGCCGCAACTCGAGAAAATCCAGGAGGTTCTCCCCTCCAGGCGAGATGAGGCCCATTTCCGCTGAGGCGTCTCGAGGCTGATCACACCTCCCCTCTGGAACTTCGAAAGGCTCCTTCACACCCTTGGTGCAAATCAAGAAGTTCCCCGACCTAGCCGTCTCCACTCGAGAGGAATCACGAGGGTCCCGCCCACATCCAGAGGAGCCCCGTTTCCGCCTCGTAGCTCGAGATGAGGGATCCTTTCCCTGCTTCGTCGGGAAAGAGTTCCCGGCGTTCCCGTCGCATCTCAAGAGGAGGCCCTCTCAACAGGAACGGCGAGAGGAACTCCAGGGTCGTGCCACCATTCCAAGAGTCCCCCAGATGTCTCAGTCCATTCCAGAGGAACCTCTTTTCCCTTCACCGGCTCGTCTTTCACGCCGAGGATCGACTCACACCAAGGTGGCACGTGGCACAGCCCTGTGGGAAAGCCTCGTGGGAAAGCCTCGAGGGACAGCCTCGAGGGAAAGCCACAGATCCCTTGATCCACGTGACAGGAAGCGTGACACTACTGCTGCAGCTCGGGAGGAAAGCGCACGTGCATGCCCCCACTCGAGACGAGGCCTGACTCCCCTGGGGAGACTCAGAAGCACCCCAAGATCCATGGCAACACTGGAGAGGAATCCTCAGGTTCCGGCCCCGACTCCACACAAGGACTGAGGCCCCGGCATGGACGGGAGAGGAATCCCGAGAGGTCCCCTAGCAACTCGCATGGGGACTGGCCTTTCCTGAGGCCACCAGAGCGGGTCCCTGAGGTCCCCGTCGTAACTCGAGAAGACCTGCCGCAACTCGAGAAAATCCAGGAGGTTCTCCCCTCCAGGCGAGATGAGGCCCATTTCCGCTGAGGCGTCTCGAGGCTGATCACACCTCCCCTCTGGAACTTCGAAAGGCTCCTTCACACCCTTGGTGCAAATCAAGAAGTTCCCCGACCTAGCCGTCTCCACTCGAGAGGAATCACGAGGGTCCCGCCCACATCCAGAGGAGCCCCGTTTCCGCCTCGTAGCTCGAGATGAGGGATCCTTTCCCTGCTTCGTCGGGAAAGAGTTCCCGGCGTTCCCGTCGCATCTCAAGAGGAGGCCCTCTCAACAGGAACGGCGAGAGGAACTCCAGGGTCGTGCCACCATTCCAAGAGTCCCCCAGATGTCTCAGTCCATTCCAGAGGAACCTCTTTTCCCTTCACCGGCTCGTCTTTCACGCCGAGGATCGACTCACACCAAGGTGGCACGTGGCACAGCCCTGTGGGAAAGCCTCGTGGGAAAGCCTCGAGGGACAGCCTCGAGGGAAAGCCACAGATCCCTTGATCCACGTGACAGGAAGCGTGACACTACTGCTGCAGCTCGGGAGGAAAGCGCACGTGCATGCCCCCACTCGAGACGAGGCCTGACTCCCCTGGGGAGACTCAGAAGCACCCCAAGATCCATGGCAACACTGGAGAGGAATCCTCAGGTTCCGGCCCCGACTCCACACAAGGACTGAGGCCCCGGCATGGACGGGAGAGGAATCCCGAGAGGTCCCCTAGCAACTCGCATGGGGACTGGCCTTTCCTGAGGCCACCAGAGCGGGTCCCTGAGGTCCCCGTCGTAACTCGAGAAGACCTGCCGCAACTCGAGAAAATCCAGGAGGTTCTCCCCTCCAGGCGAGATGAGGCCCATTTCCGCTGAGGCGTCTCGAGGCTGATCACACCTCACCTCTGGAACTTCGAAAGGCTCCTTCACACCCTTGGTGCAAATCAAGAAGTTCCCCGACTTAGCCGTCTCCACTCGAGAGGAATCACGAGGGTCCCGCCCACATCCAGAGGAGCCCCGTTTCCCCCTCGTAGCTCGAGATGAGGGATCCTTTCCCTGCTTCGTCGGGAAAGAGTTCCCGGCGTTCCCGTCGCATCTCAAGAGGAGGCCCTCTCAACAGGAACGGCGAGAGTAACTCCAGGGTCGTGCCACCATTCCAAGAGTCCCCCAGATGTCTCAGTCCATTCCAGAGGAACCTCTTTTCCCTTCACCGGCTCGTCTTTCACGCCGAGGATCGACTCACACCAAGGTGGCACGTGGCACAGCCCTGTGGGAAAGCCTCGTGGGAAAGCCTCGAGGGACAGCCTCGAGGGAAAGCCACAGATCCCTTGATCCACGTGACAGGAAGCCTGACACTACTGCTGCAGCTCGGGAGGAAAGCGCACGTGCATGCCCCCAAAAGAGACGAGGCCTGACTCCCCTGGGGAGACTCAGAAGCACCCCAAGATCCATGGCAACAATGGAGAGGAATCCTCAGGTTCCGGCCCCGACTCCACACAAGGACTGAGGCCCCGGCATGGACGGGAGAGGAATCCCGAGAGGTCCCCTAGCAACTGGCATGGGGACTGGCCTTTCCTGAGGCCACCAGAGCGGGTCCCTGAGGTCCCCGTCGTAACTCGAGAAGACCTGCCGCAACTCGAGAAAATCCAGGAGGTTCTCCCCTCCAGGCGAGATGAGGCCCATTTCCGCTGAGGCGTCTCGAGGCTGATCACACCTCACCTCTGGAACTTCGAAAGACTCCTTCACACCCTTGGTGCAAATCAAGAAGTTCCCCGACCTAGCCGTCTCCACTCGAGAGGAATCACGAGGGTCCCGCCCACATCCAGAGGAGCCCCGTTTCCGCCTCGTACCTCGAGATGAGGGATCCTTTCCCTGCTTCGTCGGGAAAGAGTTCCCGGCGTTCCCGTCGCATCTCAAGAGGAGGCCCTCTCAACAGGAACGGCGAGAGGAACTCCAGGGTCGTGCCACCATTCCAAGAGTCCGCCAGATGTCTCAGTCCATTCCAGAGGAACCTCTTTTCCCTTCACCGGCTCGTCTTTCACGCCGAGGATCGACTCACACCAAGGTGGCACGTGGCACAGCCCTGTGGGAAAGCCTCGTGGGAAAGCCTCGAGGGACAGCCTCGAGGGAAAGCCACAGATCCCTTGATCCACGTGACAGGAAGCGTGACACTACTGCTGCACCTCGGGAGGAAAGCGCACGTGCATGCCCCCACTCGAGACGAGGCCTGACTCCCCTGGGGAGACTCAGAAGCACCCCAAGATCCATGGCAACACTGGAGAGGAATCCTCAGGTTCCGGCCCCGACTCCACACAAGGACTGAGGCCCCGGCATGGACGGGAGAGGAATCCCGAGAGGTCCCCTAGCAACTCGCATGGGGACTGGCCTTTCCTGAGGCCACCAGAGCGGGTCCCTGAGGTCCCCGTCGTAACTCGAGAAGACCTGCCGCAACTCGAGAAAATCCAGGAGGTTCTCCCCTCCAGGCGAGATGAGGCCCATTTCCGCTGAGGCGTCTCGAGGCTGATCACACCTCCCCTCTGGAACTTCGAAAGGCTCCTTCACACCCTTGGTGCAAATCAAGAAGTTCCCCGACCTAGCCGTCTCCACTCGAGAGGAATCACGAGGGTCCCGCCCACATCCAGAGGAGCCCCGTTTCCGCCTCGTAGCTCGAGATGAGGGATCCTTTCCCTGCTTCGTCGGGAAAGAGTTCCCGGCGTTCCCGTCGCATCTCAAGAGGAGGCCCTCTCAACAGGAACGGCGAGAGGAACTCCAGGGTCGTGCCACCATTCCAAGAGTCCCCCAGATGTCTCAGTCCATTCCAGAGGAACCTCTTTTCCCTTCACCGGCTCGTCTTTCATGCCGAGGATCGACTCACACCAAGGTGGCACGTGGCACAGCCCTGTGGGAAAGCCTCGTGGGAAAGCCTCGAGGGACAGCCTCGAGGGAAAGCCACAGATCCCTTGATCCACGTGACAGGAAGCGTGACACTACTGCTGCAGCTCGGGAGGAAAGCGCACGTGCATGCCCCCACTCGAGACGAGGCCTGACTCCCCTGGGGAGACTCAGAAGCACCCCAAGATCCATGGCAACACTGGAGAGGAATCCTCAGGTTCCGGCCCCGACTCCACACAAGGACTGAGGCCCCGGCATGGACGGGAGAGGAATCCCGAGAGGTCCCCTAGCAACTCGCATGGGGACTGGCCTTTCCTGAGGCCACCAGAGCGGGTCCCTGAGGTCCCCGTCGTAACTCGAGAAGACCTGCCGCAACTCGAGAAAATCCAGGAGGTTCTCCCCTCCAGGCGAGATGAGGCCCATTTCCGCTGAGGCGTCTCGAGGCTGATCACACCTCCCCTCTGGAACTTCGAAAGGCTCCTTCACGCCCTTGGTGCAAATCAAGAAGTTCCCCGACCTAGCCGTCTCCACTCGAGAGGAATCACGAGGGTCCCGCCCACATCCAGAGGAGCCCCGTTTCCGCCTCGTAGCTCGAGATGAGGGATCCTTTCCCTGCTTCGTCGGGAAAGAGTTCCCGGCGTTCCCGTCGCATCTCAAGAGGAGGCCCTCTCAACAGGAACGGAGAGAGGAACTCCAGGGTCGTGCCACCATTCCAAGAGTCCCCCAGATGTCTCAGTCCATTCCAGAGGAACCTCTTTTCCCTTCACCGGCTCGTCTTTCACGCCGAGGATCGACTCACACCAAGGTGGCACGTGGCACAGCCCTGTGGGAAAGCCTCGTGGGAAAGCCTCGAGGGACAGCCTCGAGGGAAAGCCACAGATCCCTTGATCCACGTGACAGGAAGCGTGACACTACTGCTGCAGCTCGGGAGGAAAGCGCACGTGCATGCCCCCACTCGAGACGAGGCCTGACTCCCCTGGGGAGACTCAGAAGCACCCCAAGATCCATGGCAACACTGGAGAGGAATCCTCAGGTTCCGGCCCCGACTCCACACAAGGACTGAGGCCCCGGCATGGACGGGAGAGGAATCACGAGAGGTCCCCTAGCAACTCGCATGGGGACTGGCCTTTCCTGAGGCCACCAGAGCGGGTCCCTGAGGTCCCCGTCGTAACTCGAGAAGACCTGCCGCAACTCGAGAAAATCCAGGAGGTTCTCCCCTCCAGGCGAGATGAGGCCCATTTCCGCTGAGGCGCCTCGAGGCTGATCACACCTCACCTCTGGAACTTCGAAAGGGTCCTTCACACCCTTGGTGCAAATCAAGAAGTTCCCCGACCTAGCCGTCTCCACTCGAGAGGAATCACGAGGGTCCCGCCCACATCCAGAGGAGCCCGTTTCCGCCTCGTAGCTCGAGTTGAGGGATCCTTTCCCTGCTTCGTCGGGAAAGAGTTCCCGGCGTTCCCGTCGCATCTCAAGAGGAGGCCCTCTCAACAGGAACGGCGAGAGGAACTCCAGGGTCGTGCCACCATTCCAAGAGTCCCCCAGATGTCTCAGTCCATTCCAGAGGAACCCTTTTCCCTTCACCGGCTCGTCTTTCACGCCGAGGATCGACTCACACCAAGGTGGCACGTGGCACAGCCCTGTGGGAAAGCCTCGTGGGAAAGCCTCGAGGGACAGCCTCGAGGGAAAGCCACAGATCCCTTGATCCACGTGACAGGAAGCGTGACACTACTGCTGCAGCTCGGGAGGAAAGCGCACGTGCATGCCCCCACTCGAGACGAGGCCTGACTCCCCTGGGGAGACTCAGAAGCACCCCAAGATCCATGGCAACACTGGAGAGGAATCCTCAGGTTCCGGCCCCGACTCCACACAAGGACTGAGGCCCCGGCATGGACGGGAGAGGAATCCCGAGAGGTCCCCTAGCAACTCGCATGGGGACTGGCCTTTCCTGAGGCCACCAGAGCGGGTCCCTGAGGTCCCCGTCGTAACTCGAGAAGACCTGCCGCAACTCGAGAAAATCCAGGAGGTTCTCCCCTCCAGGCGAGATGAGGCCCATTTCCGCTGAGGCGTCTCGAGGCTGATCACACCTCACCTCTGGAACTTCGAAAGGCTCCTTCACACCCTTGGTGCAAATCAAGAAGTTCCCCGACCTAGCCGTCTCCACTCGAGAGGAATCACGAGGGTCCCGCCCACATCCAGAGGAGCCCCGTTTCCGACTCGTAGCTCGAGATGAGGGATCCTTTCCCTGCTTCGTCAGGAAAGAGTTCCCGGCGTTCCCGTCGCATCTCAAGAGGAGGCCCTCTCAACAGGAACGGCGAGAGTAACTCCAGGGTCGTGCCACCATTCCAAGAGTCCCCCAGATGTCTCAGTCCATTCCAGAGGAACCTCTTTTCCCTTCACCGGCTCGTCTTTCACGCCGAGGATCGACTCACACCAAGGTGGCACGTGGCACAGCCCTGTGGGAAAGCCTCGTGGGAAAGCCTCGAGGGACAGCCTCGAGGGAAAGCCACAGATCCCTTGATCCACGTGACAGGAAGCGTGACACTACTGCTGCAGCTCGGGAGGAAAGCGCACGTGCATGCCCCCACTCGAGACGAGGCCTGACTCCCCTGGGGAGACTCAGAAGCACCCCAAGATCCATGGCAACACTGGAGAGGAATCCTCAGGTTCCGGCCCCGACTCCACACAAGGACTGAGGCCCCGGCATGGACGGGAGAGGAATCCCGAGAGGTCCCCTAGCAACTCGCATGGGGACTGGCCTTTCCTGAGGCCAGCAGAGCGGGTCCCTGTGGTCCCCGTCATAACTCAAGAAGACCTGCCGCAACTCGAGAAAATCCAGGAGGTTCTCCCCTCCAGGCGAGATGAGGCCCATTTCCGCTGAGGCGTCTCGAGGCTGATCACACCTCACCTCTGGAACTTCGAAAGGCTCCTTCACACCCTTGGTGCAAATCAAGAAGTTCCCCGACCTAGCCGTCTCCACTCGAGAGGAATCACGAGGGTCCCGCCCACATCCAGAGGAGCCCCGTTTCCGCCTCGTAGCTCGAGATGAGGGATCCTTTCCCTGCTTCGTCGGGAAAGAGTTCCCGGCGTTCCCGTCGCATCTCAAGAGGAGGCCCTCTCAACAGGAACGGCGTGAGGAACTCCAGGGTCGTGCCACCATTCCAAGAGTCCCCCAGATGTCTCAGTCCATTCCAGAGGAACCTCTTTTCCCTTCACCGGCTCGTCTTTCACGCCGAGGATCGACTCACACCAAGGTGGCACGTGGCACAGCCCTGTGGGAAAGCCTCGTGGGAAAGCCTCGAGGGACAGCCTCGAGGGAAAGCCACAGATCCCTTGATCCACGTGACAGGAAGCGTGACACTACTGCTGCAGCTCGTGAGGAAAGCGCACGTGCATGCCCCCACTCGAGACGAGGCCTGACTCCCCTGGGGAGACTCAGAAGCACCCCAAGATCCATGGCAACACTGGAGAGGAATCCTCAGGTTCCGGCCCCGACTCCACACAAGGACTGAGGCCCCGGCATGGACGGGAGAGGAATCCCGAGAGGTCCCCTAGCAACTCGCATGGGGACTGGCCTTTCCTGAGGCCACCAGAGCGGGTCCCTGAGGTCCCCGTCGTAACTCGAGAAGACCTGCCGCAACTCGAGAAAATCCAGGAGGTTCTCCCCTCCAGGCGAGATGAGGCCCATTTCCGCTGAGGCGTCTCGAGGCTGATCACACCTCACCTCTGGAACTTCGAAAGGCTCCTTCACACCCTTGGTGCAAATCAAGAAGTTCCCCGACCTAGCCGTCTCCACTCGAGAGGAATCACGAGGGTCCCGCCCACATCCAGAGGAGCCCCGTTTCCGCCTCGTAGCTCGAGATGAGGGATCCTTTCCCTGCTTCGTCGGGAAAGAGTTCCCGGCGTTCCCGTCGCATCTCAAGAGGAGGCCCTCTCAACAGGAACGGCGAGAGGAACTCCAGGGTCGTGCCACCATTCCAAGAGTCCCCCAGATGTCTCAGTCCATTCCAGAGGAACCTCTTTTCCCTTCACCGGCTCGTCTTTCACGCCGAGGATCGACTCACACCAAGGTGGCACGTGGCACAGCCCTGTGGGAAAGCCTCGTGGGAAAGCCTCGAGGGACAGCCTCGAGGGAAAGCCACAGATCCCTTGATCCACGTGACAGGAAGCGTGACACTACTGCTGCAGCTCGGGAGGAAAGCGCACGTGCATGCCCCCACTCGAGACGAGGCCTGACTCCCCTGGGGAGACTCAGAAGCACCCCCAAGATCCATGGCAACACTGGAGAGGAATCCTCAGGTTCCGGCCCCGACTCCACACAAGGACTGAGGCCCCGGCATGGACGGGAGAGGAATCCCGAGAGGTCCCCTAGCAACTCGCATGGGGACTGGCCTTTCCTGAGGCCACCAGAGCGGGTCCCTGAGGTCCCCGTCGTAACTCGAGAAGACCTGCCGCAACTCGAGAAAATCCAGGAGGTTCTCCCCTCCAGGCGAGATGAGGCCCATTTCCGCTGAGGCGTCTCGAGGCTGATCACACCTCACCTCTGGAACTTCGAAAGGCTCCTTCACACCCTTGGTGCAAATCAAGAAGTTCCCCGACCTAGCCGTCTCCACTCGAGAGGAATCACGAGGGTCCCGCCCACATCCAGAGGAGCCCCGTTTCCGACTCGTAGCTCGAGATGAGGGATCCTTTCCCTGCTTCGTCAGGAAAGAGTTCCCGGCGTTCCCGTCGCATCTCAAGAGGAGGCCCTCTCAACAGGAACGGCGAGAGGAACTCCAGGGTCGTGCCACCATTCCAAGAGTCCCCCAGATGTCTCAGTCCATTCCAGAGGAACCTCTTTTCCCTTCACCGGCTCGTCTTTCACGCCGAGGATCGACTCACACCAAGGTGGCACGTGGCACAGCCCTGTGGGAAAGCCTCGTGGGAAAGCCTCGAGGGACAGCCTCGAGGGAAAGCCACAGATCCCTTGATCCACGTGACAGGAAGCGTGACACTACTGCTGCAGCTCGGGAGGAAAGCGCACGTGCATGCCCGCACTCGAGACGAGGCCTGACTCCCCTGGGGAGACTCAGAAGCACCCCAAGATCCATGGCAACACTGGAGAGGAATCCTCAGGTTCCGGCCCCGACTCCACACAAGGACTGAGGCCCCGGCATGGACGGGAGAGGAATCCCGAGAGGTCCCCTAGCAACTCGCATGGGGACTGGCCTTTCCTGAGGCCACCAGAGCGGGTCCCTGAGGTCCCAGTCGTAACTCGAGAAGACCTGCCGCAACTCGAGAATATCCAGGAGGTTCTCCCCTCCAGGCGAGATGAGGCCCATTTCCGCTGAGGCGTCTCGAGGCTGATCACACCTCACCTCTGGAACTTCGAAAGGCTCCTTCACACCCTTGGTGCAAATCAAGAAGTTCCCCGACCTAGCCGTCTCCACTCGAGAGGAATCACGAGGGTCCCGCCCACATCCAGAGGAGCCCCGTTTCCGCCTCGTAGCTCGAGATGAGGGATCCTTTCCCTGCTTCGTCGGGAAAGAGTTCCCGGCGTTCCCGTCGCATCTCAAGAGGAGGCCCTCTCAACAGGAACGGCGAGAGGAACTCCAGGGTCGTGCCACCATTCCAAGAGTCCCCCAGATGTCTCAGTCCATTCCAGAGGAACCTCTTTTCCCTTCACCGGCTCGTCTTTCACGCCGAGGATCGACTCACACCAAGGTGGCACGTGGCACAGCCCTGTGGGAAAGCCTCGTGGGAAAGCCTCGAGGGACAGCCTCGAGGGAAAGCCACAGATCCCTTGATCCACGTGACAGGAAGCGTGACACTACTGCTGCAGCTCGGGAGGAAAGCGCACGTGCATGCCCCCACTCGAGACGAGGCCTGACTCCCCTGGGGAGACTCAGAAGCACCCCCAAGATCCATGGCAACACTGGAGAGGAATCCTCAGGTTCCGGCCCCGACTCCACACAAGGACTGAGGCCCCGGCATGGACGGGAGAGGAATCCCGAGAGGTCCCCTAGCAACTGGCATGGGGACTGGCCTTTCCTGAGGCCACCAGAGCGGGTCCCTGAGGTCCCCGTCGTAACTCGAGAAGACCTGCCGCAACTCGAGAAAATCCAGGAGGTTCTCCCCTCCAGGCGAGATGAGGCCCATTTCCGCTGAGGCGTCTCGAGGCTGATCACACCTCACCTCTGGAACTTCGAAAGGCTCCTTCACACCCTTGGTGCAAATCAAGAAGTTCCCCGACCTAGCCGTCTCCACTCGAGAGGAATCACGAGGGTCCCGCCCACATCCAGAGGAGCCCCGTTTCCGACTCGTAGCTCGAGATGAGGGATCCTTTCCCTGATTCGTCAGGAAAGAGTTCCCGGCGTTCCCGTCGCATCTCAAGAGGAGGCCCTCTCAACAGGAACGGCGAGAGGAACTCCAGGGTCGTGCCACCATTCCAAGAGTCCCCCAGATGTCTCAGTCCATTCCAGAGGAACCTCTTTTCCCTTCACCGGCTCGTCTTTCACGCCGAGGATCGACTCACACCAAGGTGGCACGTGGCACAGCCCTGTGGGAAAGCCTCGTGGGAAAGCCTCGAGGGACAGCCTCGAGGGAAAGCCACAGATCCCTTGATCCACGTGACAGGAAGCGTGACACTACTGCTGCAGCTCGGGAGGAAAGCGCACGTGCATGCCCCCACTCGAGACGAGGCCTGACTACCCTGGGGAGACTCAGAAGCACCCCAAGATCCATGGCAACACTGGAGAGGAATCCTCAGGTTCCGGCCCCGACTCCACACAAGGACTGAGGCCCCGGCATGGACGGGAGAGGAATCCCGAGAGGTCCCCTAGCAACTCGCATGGGGACTGGCCTTTCCTGAGGCCACCAGAGCGGGTCCCTGAGGTCCCCGTCGTAACTCGAGAAGACCTGCCGCAACTCGAGAAAATCCAGGAGGTTCTCCCCTCCAGGCGAGATGAGGCCCATTTCCGCTGAGGCGTCTCGAGGCTGATCACACCTCACCTCTGGAACTTCGAAAGGCTCCTTCACACCCTTGGTGCAAATCAAGAAGTTCCCCGACCTAGCCGTCTCCACTCGAGAGGAATCACGAGGGTCCCGCCCACATCCAGAGGAGCCCCGTTTCCGCCTCGTAGCTCGAGATGAGGGATCCTTTCCCTGCTTCGTCGGGAAACAGTTCCCGGCGTTCCCGTCGCATCTCAAGAGGAGGCCCTCTCAACAGGAACGGCGAGAGGAACTCCAGGGTCGTGCCACCATTCCAAGAGTCCCCCAGATGTCTCAGTCCATTCCAGAGGAACCTCTTTTCCCTTCACCGGCTCGTCTTTCACGCCGAGGATCGACTCACACCAAGGTGGCACGTGGCACAGCCCTGTGGGAAAGCCTCGTGGGAAAGCCTCGAGGGACAGCCTCGAGGGAAAGCCACAGATCCCTTGATCCACGTGACAGGAAGCGTGACACTACTGCTGCAGCTCGGGAGGAAAGCGCACGTGCATGCCCCCACTCGAGACGAGGCCTGACTCCCCTGGGGAGACTCAGAAGCACCCCAAGATCCATGGCAACACTGGAGAGGAATCCTCAGGTTCCGGCCCCGACTCCACACAAGGACTGAGGCCCCGGCATGGACGGGAGAGGAATCCCGAGAGGTCCCCTAGCAACTCGCATGGGGACTGGCCTTTCCTGAGGCCACCAGAGCGGGTCCCTGAGGTCCCCGTCGTAACTCGAGAAGACCTGCCGCAACTCGAGAAAATCCAGGAGGTTCTCCCCTCCAGGCGAGATGAGGCCCATTTCCGCTGAGGCGTCTCGAGGCTGATCACACCTCACCTCTGGAACTTCGAAAGGCTCCTTCACACCCTTGGTGCAAATCAAGAAGTTCCCCGACATACCCGTCTCCACTCGAGAGGAATCACGAGGGTCCCGCCCACATCCAGAGGAGCCCCGTTTCCGCCTCGTAGCTCGAGATGAGGGATCCTTTCCCTGCTTCGTCAGGAAAGAGTTCCCGGCGTTCCCGTCGCATCTCAAGAGGAGGCCCTCTCAACAGGAACGGCGAGAGGAACTCCAGGGTCGTGCCACCATTCCAAGAGTCCCCCAGATGTCTCAGTCCATTCCAGAGGAACCTCTTTTCCCTTCACCGGCTCGTCTTTCACGCCGAGGATCGACTCACACCAAGGTGGCACGTGGCACAGCCCTGTGGGAAAGCCTCGTGGGAAAGCCTCGAGGGACAGCCTCGAGGGAAAGCCACAGGTCCCTTGATCCACGTGACAGGAAGCGTGACACTACTACTGCAGCTCGGGAGGAAAGCGCACGTGCATGCCCCCACTCGAGACGAGGCCTGACTCCCCTGGGGAGACTCAGAAGCACCCCAAGATCCATGGTAACACTGGAGAGGAATCCTCAGGTTCCGGCCCCGACTCCACACAAGGACTGAGGCCCCGGCATGGACGGGAGAGGAATCCCGAGAGGTCCCCTAGCAACTCGCATGGGGACTGGCCTTTCCTGAGGCCACCAGAGCGGGTCCCTGAGGTCCCCGTCGTAACTCGAGAAGACCTGCCGCAACTCGAGAAAATCCAGGAGGTTCTCCCCTCCAGGCGAGATGAGGCCCATTTCCGCTGAGGCGTCTCGAGGCTGATCACACCTCACCTCTGGAACTTCGAAAGGCTCCTTCACACCCTTGGTGCAAATCAAGAAGTTCCCCGACCTAGCCGTCTCCACTCGAGAGGAATCACGAGGGTCCCGCCCACATCCAGAGGAGCCCCGTTTCCGCCTCGTAGCTCGAGATGAGGGATCCTTTCCCTGCTTCGTCGGGAAAGAGTTCCCGGCGTTCCCGTCGCATCTCAAGAGGAGGCCCTCTCAACAGGAACGGCGAGAGGAACTCCAGGGTCGTGCCACCAGTCCAAGAGTCCCCCAGATGTCTCAGTCCATTCCAGAGGAACCTCTTTTCCCTTCACCGGCTCGTCTTTCACGCCGAGGATCGACTCACACCAAGGTGGCACGTGGCACAGCCCTGTGGGAAAGCCTCGTGGGAAAGCCTCGAGGGACAGCCTCGAGGGAAAGCCACAGATCCCTTGATCCACGTGACAGGAAGCGTGACACTACTGCTGCAGCTCGGGAGGAAAGCTCACGTGCATGCCCCCACTCGAGACGAGGCCTGACTCCCCTGGGGAGACTCAGAAGCACCCCAAGATCCATGGCAACACTGGAGAGGAATCCTCAGGTTCCGGCCCCGACTCCACACAAGGACTGAGGCCCCGGCATGGACGGGAGAGGAATCCCGAGAGGTCACCTAGCAACTCGCATGGGGACTGGCCTTTCCTGAGGCCACCAGAGCGGGTCCCTGAGGTCCCCATCGTAACTCGAGAAGACCTGCCGCAACTCGAGAAAATCCAGGAGGTTCTCCCCTCCAGGCGAGATGAGGCCCATTTCCGCTGTGGCGTCTCGAGGCTGATCACACCTCACCTCTGGAACTTCGAAAGGGTCCTTCACACCCTTGCTGCAAATC
Source organism: Budorcas taxicolor (assembly GCF_023091745.1). Classification (NCBI taxonomy): domain Eukaryota; kingdom Metazoa; phylum Chordata; class Mammalia; order Artiodactyla; family Bovidae; genus Budorcas; species Budorcas taxicolor. Next base: position 108,807 of record NW_026291637.1, on the reverse strand, counting down.
AAGAAGTTCCCCGACCTAGCCGTCTCCACTCGAGAGGAATCACGAGGGTCCCGCCCACATCCAGAGGAGCCCCGTTTCCGCCTCGTAGCTCGAGATGAGGGATCCTTTCCCTGCTTCGTCGGGAAAGAGTTCCCGGCGTTCCCGTCGCATCTCAAGAGGAGGCCCTCTCAACAGGAACGGCGAGAGGAACTCCAGGGTCGTGCCACCATTCCAAGAGTCCCCCAGATGTCTCAGTCCATTCCAGAGGAACCTCTTGTCCCTTCACCTGCTCGTCTTTCACGCCGAGGATCGACTCACACCAAGGTGGCACGTGGCACAGCCCTGTGGGAAAGCCTCGTGGGAAAGCCTCGAGGGACAGCCTCGAGGGAAAGCCACAGATCCCTTGATCCACGTGACAGGAAGCGTGACACTACTGCTGCAGCTCGGGAGGAAAGCGCACGTGCATGCCCCCACTCGAGACGAGGCCTGACTCCCCTGGGGAGATTCAGAAGCACCCCAAGATCCATGGCAACACTGGAGAGGAATCCTCAGGTTGCGGCCCCGACTCCACACAAGGACTGAGGCCCCGGCATGGACGGGAGAGGAATCCCGAGAGGTCCCCTAGCAACTCGCATGGGGACTGGCCTTTCCTGAGGCCACCAGAGCGGGTCCCTGAGGTCCCCGTCGTAACTCGAGAAGACCTGCCGCAACTCGAGAAAATCCAGGAGGTTCTCCCCTCCAGGCGAGATGAGGCCCATTTCCGCTGAGGCGTCTCGAGGCTGATCACACCTCACCTCTGGAACTTCGAAAGGGTCCTTCACACCCTTGGTGCAAATCAAGAAGTTCCCCGACCTAGCCGTCTCCACTCGAGAGGAATCACGAGGGTCCCGCCCACATCCAGAGGAGCCCCGTTTCCGCCTCGTAGCTCGAGATGAGGGATCCTTTCCCTGCTTCGTCGGGAAAGAGTTCCCAGCGTTCCCGTCGCATCTCAAGAGGAGGCCCTCTCAACAGGAACGGCGAGAGGAACTCCAGGGTCGTGCCACAATTCCAAGAGTCCCCCAGATGTCTCAGTCCATTCCAGAGGAACCTCTTTTCCCTTCACCGGCTCGTCTTTCACGCCGAGGATCGACTCACACCAAGGTGGCACGTGGCACAGCCCTGTGGGAAAGCCTCGTGGGAAAGCCTCGAGGGACAGCCTCGAGGGAAAGCCACAGAACCCTTGATCCACGTGACAGGAAGCGTGACACTACTGCTGCAGCTCGGGAGGAAAGCGCACGTGCATGCCCCAACTCGAGACGAGGCCTGCCTCCCCTGGAGAGACTCAGAAGCACCCCAAGATCCATGGCAACACTGGAGAGGAATCCTCAGGTTCCGGCCCCGACTCCACACAAGGACTGAGGCCCCGGCATGGACGGGAGAGGAATCCCGAGAGGTCCCCTAGCAACTCGCATGGGGACTGGCCTTTCCTGAGGCCACCAGAGCGGGTCCCTGAGGTCCCCGTCGTAACTCGAGAAGACTTGCCGCAACTCGAGAAAATCCAGGAGGTTCTCCCCTCCAGGCGAGATGAGGCCCATTTCCGCTGAGGCGTCTCGAGGCTGATCACACCTCACCTCTGGAACTTCGAAAGGGTCCTTCACACCCTCGGTGCAAATCAAGAAGTTCCCCGACCTAGCCGTCTCCACTCGAGAGGAATCACGAGGGTCCCTCCCACATCCAGAGGAGCCCCGTTTCCGCCTCGTAGCTCGAGATGAGGGATCCTTTCCCTGCTTCGTCGGGAAAGAGTTCCCGGCGTTCCCGTCGCATCTCAAGAGGAGGCCCTCTCAACAGGATCGGCGAGAGGAACTCCAGGGTCGTGCCACCATTCCAAGAGTCCCCCAGATGTCTCAATCCATTCCAGAAGAACCTCTTTTCCCTTCACCGGCTCGTCTTTCACGCCGAGGATCGACTCACACCAAGGTGGCACGTGGCACAGCCCTGTGGGAAAGCCTCGTGGGAAAGCCTCGAGGGACAGCCTCGAGGGAAAGCCACAAATCCCTTGATCCACGTGACAGGAAGCGTGACACTACTGCTGCAGCTCGGGAGGAAAGCGCACGTGCATGCCCCCACACGAGACGAGGCCTGACTCCCCTGGGGAGACTCAGAAGCACCCCAAGATCCATGGCAACACTGGAGAGGAATCCTCAGGTTCCGGCCCCGACTCCACACAAGGACTGAGGCCCCGGCATGGACGGGAGAGGAATCCCGAGAGGTCCCCTAGCAACTCGCATGGGGACTGGCCGTTCCTGAGGCCACCAGAGCGGGTCCCTGAGGTCCCCATCGTAACTCGAGAAGACGTGCCGCAACTCGAGAAAATCCAGGAGGTTCTCCCCTCCAGGCGAGATGAGGCCCATTTCCGCTGAGGCGTCTCCAGGCTGATCACACCTCTCCTCTGGAACTTCGAAAGGGTCCTTCACACCCTTGGTGCAAATCAAGAAGTTCGCCGACATACCCGTCTCCACTCGAGCGGAATCACGAGGGTCCCGCCCACATCCAGAGGAGCCCCGTTTCCGCCTCGTAGCTCGAGATGAGGGATCCTTTCCCTGCTTCGTCGGGAAAGAGTTCCCGGCGTTCCCGTCGCATCTCAAGAGGAGGCCCTCTCTACAGGAACGGCGAGAGGAACTCCAGGGTCGTGCCACCATTCCAAGAGTCCCCCAGATGTCTCAGTCCATTCCAGAGGAACCTCTTTTCCCTTCACGGGCTCGTCTTTCACGCCGAGGATCGACCCACACCAAGGTGGCACGTGGCACAGCCCTGTGGGAAAGCCTCGTGGGAAAGCCTCGAGGGACAGCCTCGAGGGAAAGCCACAGATCCCTTGATCCACGTGACAGGAAGCGTGACACTACTGCTGCAGCTCGGGAGGAAAGCGCACGTGCATGCCCGCATTCGAGACGAGGCCTGACTCCCCTGGGGAGACTCAGAAGCACCCCAAGATCCATGGCAACACTGGAGAGGAATCCTCAGGTTCCGGCCCCGACTCCACACAAGGACTGAGGCCCCGGCATGGACGGGAGAGGAATCCCGAGAGGTCCCCTAGCAACTCGCATGGGGACTGGCCTTTCCTGAGGCCACCAGAGCGGGTACCTGAGGTCCCCGTCGTAACACGAGAAGACCTGCCGCAACTCGAGAAAATCCGGGAGGTTCTCCCCTCCAGGCGAGATGAGGCCCATTTCCGCTGAGGCGTCTCGAGGCTGATCACACCTCACCTCTGGAACTTCGAAAGGGTCCTTCACACCCTTGGTGCAAATCAAGAAGTTCCCCGACATACCCGTCCAAACTCGAGAGGAATCACGAGGGTCCCGCCCACATCCAGAGGAGCCCCGTTTCCGCCTTGTAGCTCGAGATGAGGGATCCTTTCCCTGCTTCGTCGGGAAAGAGTTCCCGGCGTTTCCGTCGCATCTCAAGAGGAGGCCCTCTCAACAGGAATGGCGAGAGGAACTCCAGGGTCGTGCCACCATTCCAAGAGTCCCCCAGATATCTCAGTCCATTCCAAAGGAACCTCTTTTCCCTTCACGGGCTCGTCTTTCATGCCGAGGATCGACTCACACCAAGGTGGCACGTGGCACAGCCCTGTGGGAAAGCCTCGTGGGAAAGCCTCGAGGGACAGCCTCGAGGGAAAGCCACAGATCCCTTGATCCACGTGACAGGAAGCGTGACACTACTGCTGCAGCTCGGGAGGAAGGCGCACGTGCATGCCCCCACTCGAGACGAGGCCTGACTCCCCTGGGGAGACTCAGAAGCACCCCAAGATCCATGGCAACACTGGAGAGGAATCCTCAGGTTCCGGCCCCGACTCCACACAAGGACTGAGGCCCCGGCATGGACGGGAGAGGAATCCCGAGAGGTCCCCTAGCAACTCGCATGGGGACTGGCTTTTCCTGAGGCCACAAGAGCGGGTCCCTGAGGTCCCCGTCGTAACTCGAGAAGACCTGCCGCAACTCGAGAAAATCCAGGAGGTTCTCCCATCCAGGCGAGATGAGGCCCATTTCCGCTGAGGCGTCTCGAGGCTGATCACACCTCACCTCTGGAACTTCGAAAGGGTCCTTCACACCCTTGGTGCAAATCAAGAAGTTCCCCGACCTAGCCGTCTCCACTCGAGAGGAATCACGAGGGTCCCGCCCACATCCAGAGGAGCCCCGTTTCCGACTCGTAGCTCGAGATGAGGGATCCTTTCCCTGCTTCGTCAGGAAAGAGTTCCCGGCGTTCCCGTCGCATCTCAAGAGGAGGCCCTCTCAACAGGAACGGCGAGAGGAACTCCAGGGTCGTGCCACCATTCCAAGAGTCCCCCAGATGTCTCAGTCCATTCCAGAGGAACCTCTTTTCCCTTCACCGGCTCGTCTTTCACGCCGAGGATCGACTCACACCAAGGTGGCACGTGGCACAGCCCTGTGGGAAAGCCTCGTGGGAAAGCCTCGAGGGACAGCCTCGAGGGAAAGCCACAGATCCCTTGATCCACGTGACAGGAAGCGTGACACTACTGCTGCAGCTCGGGAGGAAAGCGCACGTGCATGCCCGCATTCGAGACGAGGCCTGACTCCCCTGGGGAGACTCAGAAGCACCCCAAGATCCATGGCAACACTGGAGAGGAATCCTCAGGTTCTGGCCCCGACTCCACACAAGGACTGAGGCCCCGGCATGGACGGGAGAGGAATCCCGAGAGGTCCCCTAGCAACTCGCATGGGGACTGGCCTTTCCTGAGGCCACCAGAGCGGGTACCTGAGGTCCCCGTCGTAACACGAGAAGACCTGCCGCAACTCGAGAAAATCCGGGAGGTTCTCCCCTCCAGGCGAGATGAGGCCCATTTCCGCTGAGGCGTCTCGAGGCTGATCACACCTCACCTCTGGAACTTCGAAAGGGTCCTTCACACCCTTGGTGCAAATCAAGAAGTTCCCCGACATACCCGTCCAAACTCGAGAGGAATCACGAGGGTCCCGCCCACATCCAGAGGAGCCCCATTTCCGCCTTGTAGCTCGAGATGAGGGATCCTTTCCCTGCTTCGTCGGGAAAGAGTTCCCGGCGTTTCCGTCGCATCTCAAGAGGAGGCCCTCTCAACAGGAATGGCGAGAGGAACTCCAGGGTCGTGCCACCATTCCAAGAGTCCCCCAGATATCTCAGTCCATTCCAAAGGAACCTCTTTTCCCTTCACGGGCTCGTCTTTCATGCCGAGGATCGACTCACACCAAGGTGGCACGTGGCACAGCCCTGTGGGAAAGCCTCGTGGGAAAGCCTCGAGGGACAGCCTCGAGGGAAAGCCACAGATCCCTTGATCCACGTGACAGGAAGCGTGACACTACTGCTGCAGCTCGGGAGGAAGGCGCACGTGCATGCCCCCACTCGAGACGAGGCCTGACTCCCCTGGGGAGACTCAGAAGCACCCCAAGATCCATGGCAACACTGGAGAGGAATCCTCAGGTTCCGGCCCCGACTCCACACAAGGACTGAGGCCCCGGCATGGACGGGAGAGGAATCCCGAGAGGTCCCCTAGCAACTCGCATGGGGACTGGCTTTTCCTGAGGCCACAAGAGCGGGTCCCTGAGGTCCCCGTCGTAACTCGAGAAGACCTGCCGCAACTCGAGAAAATCCAGGAGGTTCTCCCATCCAGGCGAGATGAGGCCCATTTCCGCTGAGGCGTCTCGAGGCTGATCACACCTCACCTCTGGAACTTCGAAAGGGTCCTTCACACCCTTGGTGCAAATCAAGAAGTTCCCCGACCTAGCCGTCTCCACTCGAGAGGAATCACGAGGGTCCCGCCCACATCCAGAGGAGCCCCGTTTCCGACTCGTAGCTCGAGATGAGGGATCCTTTCCCTGCTTCGTCAGGAAAGAGTTCCCGGCGTTCCCGTCGCATCTCAAGAGGAGGCCCTCTCAACAGGAACGGCGAGAGGAACTCCAGGGTCGTGCCACCATTCCAAGAGTCCCCCAGATGTCTCAGTCCATTCCAGAGGAACCTCTTTTCCCTTCACCGGCTCGTCTTTCACGCCGAGGATCGACTCACACCAAGGTGGCACGTGGCACAGCCCTGTGGGAAAGCCTCATGGGAAAGCCTCGAGGGACAGCCTCGAGGGAAAGCCACAGATCCCTTGATCCACGTGACAGGAAGCGTGACACTACTGCTGCAGCTCGGGAGGAAAGCGCACGTGCATGCCCCCACTCGAGACGAGGCCTGACTCCCCTGGGGAGACTCAGAAGCACCCCAAGATCCATGGCAACACTGGAGAGGAATCCTCAGGTTCCGGCCCCGACTCCACACAAGGACTGAGGCCCCGGCATGGACGGGAGAGGAATCCCGAGAGGTCCCCTAGCAACTCGCATGGGGACTGGCCTTTCCTGAGGCCACCAGAGCGGGTCCCTGAGGTCCCCGTCGTAACTCGAGAAGACCTGCCGCAACTCGAGAAAATCCAGGAGGTTCTCCCCTCCAGGCGAGATGAGGCCCATTTCCGCTGAGGCGTCTCGAGGCTGATCACACCTCACCTCTGGAACTTCGAAAGGCTCCTTCACACCCTTGGTGCAAATCAAGAAGTTCCCCGACCTAGCCGTCTCCACTCGAGAGGAATCACGAGGGTCCCGCCCACATCCAGAGGAGCCCCGTTTCCGCCTCGTAGCTCGAGATGAGGGATCCTTTCCCTGCTTCGTCGGGAAAGAGTTCCCGGCGTTCCCGTCGCATCTCAAGAGGAGGCCCTCTCAACAGGAACGGCGAGAGGAACTCCAGGGTCGTGCCACCATTCCAAGAGTCCCCCAGATGTCTCAGTCCATTCCAGAGGAACCTCTTTTCCCTTCACCGGCTCGTCTTTCACGCCGAGGATCGACTCACACCAAGGTGGCACGTGGCACAGCCCTGTGGGAAAGCCTCGTGGGAAAGCCTCGAGGGACAGCCTCGAGGGAAAGCCACAGATCCCTTGATCCACGTGACAGGAAGCGTGACACTACTGCTGCAGCTCGGGAGGAAAGCGCACGTGCATGCCCCCACTCGAGACGAGGCCTGACTCCCCTGGGGAGACTCAGAAGCACCCCTAGATCCATGGCAACACTGGAGAGGAATCCTCAGGTTCCGGCCCCGACTCCACACAAGGACTGAGGCCCCGGCATGGACGGGAGAGGAATCCCGAGAGGTCCCCTAGCAACTCGCATGGGGACTGGCCTTTCCTGAGGCCACCAGAGCGGGTCCCTGAGGTCCCCGTCGTAACTCGAGAAGACCTGCCGCAACTCGAGAAAATCCAGAAGGTTCTCCCCTCCAGGCGAGATGAGGCCCATTTCCGCTGAGGCGTCTCGAGGCTGATCACACCTCACCTCTGGAACTTCGAAAGGCTCCTTCACACCCTTGGTGCAAATCAAGAAGTTCCCCGACATACCCGTCTCCACTCGAGAGGAATCACGAGGGTCCCGCCCACATCCAGAGGAGCCCCGTTTCCGCCTCGTAGCTCGAGATGAGGGATCCTTTCCCTGCTTCGTCAGGAAAGAGTTCCCGGCGTTCCCGTCGCATCTCAAGAGGAGGCCCTCTCAACAGGAACGGCGAGAGGAACTCCAGGGTCGTGCCACCATTCCAAGAGTCCCCCAGATGTCTCAGTCCATTCCAGAGGAACCTCTTTTCCCTTCACCGGCTCGTCTTTCACGCCGAGGATCGACTCACACCAAGGTGGCACGTGGCACAGCCCTGTGGGAAAGCCTCGTGGGAAAGCCTCGAGGGACAGCCTCGAGGGAAAGCCACAGGTCCCTTGATCCACGTGACAGGAAGCGTGACACTACTACTGCAGCTCGGGAGGAAAGCGCACGTGCATGCCCCCACTCGAGACGAGGCCTGACTCCCCTGGGGAGACTCAGAAGCACCCCAAGATCCATGGTAACACTGGAGAGGAATCCTCAGGTTCCGGCCCCGACTCCACACAAGGACTGAGGCCCCGGCATGGACGGGAGAGGAATCCCGAGAGGTCCCCTAGCAACTCGCATGGGGACTGGCATTTCCTGAGGCCTCCAGAGCGGGTCCCTGAGGTCCCCGTCGTAACTCGAGAAGACCTGCCGCAACTCGAGAAAATCCAGGAGGTTCTCCCCTCCAGGCGAGATGAGGCCCATTTCCGCTGAGGCGTCTCGAGGCTGATCACACCTCACCTCTGGAACTTCGAAAGGCTCCTTCACACCCTTGGTGCAAATCAAGAAGTTCCCCGACCTAGCCGTCTCCACTCGAGAGGAATCACGAGGGTCCCGCCCACATCCAGAGGAGCCCCGTTTCCGCCTCGTAGCTCGAGATGAGGGATCCTTTCCCTGCTTCGTCGGGAAAGAGTTCCCGGCGTTCCCGTCGCATCTCAAGAGGAGGCCCTCTCAACAGGAACGGCGAGAGGAACTCCAGGGTCGTGCCACCAGTCCAAGAGTCCCCCAGATGTCTCAGTCCATTCCAGAGGAACCTCTTTTCCCTTCACCGGCTCGTCTTTCACGCCGAGGATCGACTCACACCAAGGTGGCACGTGGCACAGCCCTGTGGGAAAGCCTCGTGGGAAAGCCTCGAGGGACAGCCTCGAGGGAAAGCCACAGATCCCTTGATCCACGTGACAGGAAGCGTGACACTACTGCTGCAGCTCGGGAGGAAAGCTCACGTGCATGCCCCCACTCGAGACGAGGCCTGACTCCCCTGGGGAGACTCAGAAGCACCCCAAGATCCATGGCAACACTGGAGAGGAATCCTCAGGTTCCGGCCCCGACTCCACACAAGGACTGAGGCCCCGGCATGGACGGGAGAGGAATCCCGAGAGGTCACCTAGCAACTCGCATGGGGACTGGCCTTTCCTGAGGCCACCAGAGCGGGTCCCTGAGGTCCCCATCGTAACTCGAGAAGACCTGCCGCAACTCGAGAAAATCCAGGAGGTTCTCCCCTCCAGGCGAGATGAGGCCCATTTCCGCTGTGGCGTCTCGAGGCTGATCACACCTCACCTCTGGAACTTCGAAAGGGTCCTTCACACCCTTGCTGCAAATCAAGAAGTTCCCCGACCTAGCCGTCTCCACTCGAGAGGAATCACGAGGGTCCCGCCCACATCCAGAGGAGCCCCGTTTCCGCCTCGTAGCTCGAGATGAGGGATCCTTTCCCTGCTTCGTCGGGAAAGAGTTCCCGGCGTTCCCGTCGCATCTCAAGAGGAGGCCCTCTCAACAGGAACGGCGAGAGGAACTCCAGGGTCGTGCCACCATTCCAAGAGTCCCCCAGATGTCTCAGTCCATTCCAGAGGAACCTCTTTTCCCTTCACCTGCTCGTCTTTCACGCCGAGGATCGACTCACACCAAGGTGGCACGTGGCACAGCCCTGTGGGAAAGCCTCGTGGGAAAGCCTCGAGGGACAGCCTCGAGGGAAAGCCACAGATCCCTTGATCCACGTGACAGGAAGCGTGACACTACTGCTGCAGCTCGGGAGGAAAGCGCACGTGCATGCCCCCACTCGAGACGAGGCCTGACTCCCCTGGGGAGATTCAGAAGCACCCCAAGATCCATGGCAACACTGGAGAGGAATCCTCAGGTTGCGGCCCCGACTCCACACAAGGACTGAGGCCCCGGCATGGACGGGAGAGGAATCCCGAGAGGTCCCCTAGCAACTCGCATGGGGACTGGCCTTTCCTGAGGCCACCAGAGCGGGTCCCTGAGGTCCCAGTCGTAACTCGAGAAGACCTGCCGCAACTCGAGAAAATCCAGGAGGTTCTCCCCTCCAGGCGAGATGAGGCCCATTTCCGCTGAGGCGTCTCGAGGCTGATCACACCTCACCTCTGGAACTTCGAAAGGGTCCTTCACACCCTTGGTGCAAATCAAGAAGTTCCCCGACCTAGCCGTCTCCACTCGAGAGGAATCACGAGGGTCCCGCCCATATCCAGAGGAGCCCCGTTTCCGCCTCGTAGCTCGAGATGAGGGATCCTTTCCCTGCTTCGTCGGGAAAGAGTTCCCAGCGTTCCCGTCGCATCTCAAGAGGAGGCCCTCTCAACAGGAACGGCGAGAGGAACTCCAGGGTCGTGCCACCATTCCAAGAGTCCCCCAGATGTCTCAGTCCATTCCAGAGGAACCTCTTTTCCCTTCACCGGCTCGTCTTTCACGCCGAGGATCGACTCACACCAAGGTGGCACGTGGCACAGCCCTGTGGGAAAGCCTCGTGGGAAAGCCTCGAGGGACAGCCTCGAGGGAAAGCCACAGAACCCTTGATCCACGTGACAGGAAGCGTGACACTACTGCTGCAGCTCGGGAGGAAAGCGCACGTGCATGCCCCAACTCGAGACGAGGCCTGCCTCCCCTGGAGAGACTCAGAAGCACCCCAAGATCCATGGCAACACTGGAGAGGAATCCTCAGGTTCCGGCCCCGACTCCACACAAGGACTGAGGCCCCGGCATGGACGGGAGAGGAATCCCGAGAGGTCCCCTAGCAACTCGCATGGGGACTGGCCTTTCCTGAGGCCACCAGAGCGGGTCCCTGAGGTCCCCGTCGTAACTCGAGAAGACTTGCCGCAACTCGAGAAAATCCAGGAGGTTCTCCCCTCCAGGCGAGATGAGGCCCATTTCCGCTGAGGCGTCTCGAGGCTGATCACACCTCACCTCTGGAACTTCGAAAGGGTCCTTCACACCCTCGGTGCAAATCAAGAAGTTCCCCGACCTAGCCGTCTCCACTCGAGAGGAATCACGAGGGTCCCTCCCACATCCAGAGGAGCCCCGTTTCCGCCTCGTAGCTCGAGATGAGGGATCCTTTCCCTGCTTCGTCGGGAAAGAGTTCCCGGCGTTCCCGTCGCATCTCAAGAGGAGGCCCTCTCAACAGGATCGGCGAGAGGAACTCCAGGGTCGTGCCACCATTCCAAGAGTCCCCCAGATGTCTCAATCCATTCCAGAAGAACCTCTTTTCCCTTCACCGGCTCGTCTTTCACGCCGAGGATCGACTCACACCAAGGTGGCACGTGGCACAGCCCTGTGGGAAAGCCTCGTGGGAAAGCCTCGAGGGACAGCCTCGAGGGAAAGCCACAAATCCCTTGATCCACGTGACAGGAAGCGTGACACTACTGCTGCAGCTCGGGAGGAAAGCGCACGTGCATGCCCCCACTCGAGACGAGGCCTGACTCCCCTGGGGAGACTCAGAAGCACCCCAAGATCCATGGCAACACTGGAGAGGAATCCTCAGGTTCCGGCCCCGACTCCACACAAGGACTGAGGCCCCGGCATGGACGGGAGAGGAATCCCGAGAGGTCCCCTAGCAACTCGCATGGGGACTGGCCTTTCCTGAGGCCACCAGAGCGGGTCCCTGAGGTCCCCATCGTAACTCGAGAAGACGTGCCGCAACTCGAGAAAATCCAGGAGGTTCTCCCCTCCAGGCGAGATGAGGCCCATTTCCGCTGAGGCGTCTCCAGGCTGATCACACCTCTCCTCTGGAACTTCGAAAGGGTCCTTCACACCCTTGGTGCAAATCAAGAAGTTCGCCGACATACCCGTCTCCACTCGAGCGGAATCACGAGGGTCCCGCCCACATCCAGAGGAGCCCCGTTTCCGCCTCGTAGCTCGAGATGAGGGATCCTTTCCCTGCTTCGTCGGGAAAGAGTTCCCGGCGTTCCCGTCGCATCTCAAGAGGAGGCCCTCTCTACAGGAACGGCGAGAGGAACTCCAGGGTCGTGCCACCATTCCAAGAGTCCCCCAGATGTCTCAGTCCATTCCAGAGGAACCTCTTTTCCCTTCACGGGCTCGTCTTTCACGCCGAGGATCGACCCACACCAAGGTGGCACGTGGCACAGCCCTGTGGGAAAGCCTCGTGGGAAAGCCTCGAGGGACAGCCTCGAGGGAAAGCCACAGATCCCTTGATCCACGTGACAGGAAGCGTGACACTACTGCTGCAGCTCGGGAGGAAAGCGCACGTGCATGCCCGCATTCGAGACGAGGCCTGACTCCCCTGGGGAGACTCAGAAGCACCCCAAGATCCATGGCAACACTGGAGAGGAATCCTCAGGTTCCGGCCCCGACTCCACACAAGGACTGAGGCCCCGGCATGGACGGGAGAGGAATCCCGAGAGGTCCCCTAGCAACTCGCATGGGGACTGGCCTTTCCTGAGGCCACCAGAGCGGGTCCCTGAGGTCCCCGTCGTAACTCGAGAAGACCTGCCGCAACTCGAGAAAATCCGGGAGGTTCTCCCCTCCAGGCGAGATGAGGCCCATTTCCGCTGAGGCGTCTCGAGGCTGATCACACCTCACCTCTGGAACTTCGAAAGGGTCCTTCACACCCTTGGTGCAAATCAAGAAGTTCCCCGACATACCCGTCTCAACTCGAGAGGAATCACGAGGGTCCCGCCCACATCCAGAGGAGCCCCGTTTCCGCCTTGTAGCTCGAGATGAGGGATCCTTTCCCTGCTTCGTCGGGAAAGAGTTCCCGGCGTTTCCGTCGCATCTCAAGAGGAGGCCCTCTCAACAGGAACGGCGAGAGGAACTCCAGGGTCGTGCCACCATTCCAAGAGTCCCCCAGATATCTCAGTCCATTCCAAAGGAACCTCTTTTCCCTTCACGGGCTCGTCTTTCATGCCGAGGATCGACTCACACCAAGGTGGCACGTGGCACAGCCCTGTGGGAAAGCCTCGTGGGAAAGCCTCGAGGGACAGCCTCGAGGGAAAGCCACAGATCCCTTGATCCACGTGACAGGAAGCGTGACACTACTGCTGCAGCTCGGGAGGAAGGCGCACGTGCATGCCCCCACTCGAGACGAGGCCTGACTCCCCTGGGGAGACTCAGAAGCACCCCAAGATCCATGGCAACACTGGAGAGGAATCCTCAGGTTCCGGCCCCGACTCCACACAAGGACTGAGGCCCCGGCATGGACGGGAGAGGAATCCCGAGAGGTCCCCTAGCAACTCGCATGGGGACTGGCTTTTCCTGAGGCCACAAGAGCGGGTCCCTGAGGTCCCCGTCGTAACTCGAGAAGACCTGCCGCAACTCGAGAAAATCCAGGAGGTTCTCCCATCCAGGCGAGATGAGGCCCATTTTCGCTGAGGCGTCTCGAGGCTGATCACACCTCACCTCTGGAACTTCGAAAGGGTCCTTCACACCCTTGGTGCAAATCAAGAAGTTCCCCGACATTCCGGTCTCCACTCGAGAGGAATCACTAGGGTCCCGCCCACATCCAGAGGAGCCCCGTTTCCGCCTCGTAGCTCGAGATGAGGGATCCTTTCCCTGCTTCGTCGGGAAAGATTTCCCGGCGTTCCCGTCGCATCTCAAGAGGAGGCCCTCTCTACAGGAACGGCGAGAGGCACTCCAGGGTCGTGCCACCATTCCAAGAGTCCCCCAGATGTCTCAGTCCATTCCAGAGGAACCTCTTTTCCCTTCACCGGCTCGTCTTTCACGCCGAGGATCGACTCACACCAAGGTGGCACGTGGCACAGCCCTGTGGGAAAGCCTCGTGGGAAAGCCTCGAGGGACAGCCTCGAGGGAAAGCCACAGATCCCTTGATCCACGTGACAGGAAGCGTGACACTACTGCTGCAGCTCGGGAGGAGAGCGCACGTGCATGCCCCCACTCGAGACGAGGCCTGACTCCCCTGGGGAGACTCAGAAGCAACCCAAGATCCATGGGAACACTGGAGAGGAATCCTCAGGATCCGGCCCGGACTCCAAACAAGGACTGAGGCCCCGGCATGGACGGGAGAGGAATCCCGAGAGGTCCCCTTGCAACTCGCATGGGGACTGGCCTTTCCTGAGGCCACCAGAGCGGGTCCCTGTGGTCCCCGTCGTAACTCGAAACGACCTGCCGCAACTCGAGAAAATCCAGGAGGTTCTCCCCTCCAGGCGAGATGAGGCCCATTTCCGCTGAGGCGTCTCGAGGCTGATCACACCTCCCCTCTGGAACTTCGAAAGGGTCCTTCACACCCTTGGTGCAAATCAAGAAGTTCCCCGACATGCCCGTCTCCACGCGAGAGGAATCACGAGGGTCCCGCCCACATCCATAGGAGCCCCGTTTCCGCCTCGTAGCTCGAGATGAGGGATCCTTTCCCTGCTTCGTCGGGAAAGAGTTCCCGGCGTTCCCGTCGCATCTCAAGAGGAGGCCCTCTCAACAGGAACGGCGAGAGGAACTCCAGGGTCGTGCCACCATTCCAAGAGTCCCCCAGATGTCTCAGTCCATTCCAGAGGAACCTCTTTTCCCTTCACCGGCTCGTCTTTCACGCTGAGGATCGACTCACACCAAGGTGGCACGTGGCACAGCCCTGTGGGAAAGCCTCTTGGGAAAGCCTCGAGGGACAGCCTCGAGGGAAAGCCACAGATCCCTAGATCCACGTGACAGGAAGCATGACACTACTGCTGCAGCTCGGGAGGAAAGCGAACGTGCATGCCCCCACTCGAGACGAGGCCTGACTTCCCTGGGGAGACTCAGAAGCACCCCAAGATCCATGGCAACACTGGAGAGGAATCCTCAGGTTCCGGCCCCGACTCCACACAAGGACTGAGGCCCCGGCATGGACGGGAGAGGAATCCCGAGAGGTCCCCTAGCAACTCGCATGGAGACTGGCCTTTCCTGAGGCCACCAGAGCGGGTCCCTGTGGTCCCCGTCGTAACTCGAGAATACCTGCCGCAACTGGAGAAAATCCAGGAGGTTCTCCCCTCCAGGCGAGATGAGGCCCATTTCCGCTGAGGCGTCTCGAGGCTGATCACACCTCCCCTCTGGAACTTCGAATGGCTCCTTCACACCCTTGGTGCAAATCAAGAAGTTCCCCGACATACCCGTCTCCAGTCGAGAGGAATCACGTGGGTCCCGCCCACATCCAGAGGAGCCCCGTTTCCGCCTCGTAGCTCGAGATGAGGGATCCTTTCCCTGCTTCGTCGGGAAAGAGTTCCCGGCGTTCCCGTCGCATCTCAAGAGGAGGCCCTCTCAACAGGAACGGCGAGAGGAACTCCAGGGTCGTGCCACCATTCCAAGAGTCCCCCAGATGTCTCAGTCCATTCCAGAGGAACCTCTTTTCCCTTCACCGGCTCGTCTTTCACGCCGAGGATCGACTCACACCAAGGTGGCACGTGGCACAGCCCTGTGCGAAAGCCTCGTGGGAAAGCCTCGAGGGACAGCCTCGAGGGAAAGCCACAGATCCCTTGATCCACGTGACAGGAAGCGTGACACTACTGCTGCAGCTCGGGAGGAAAGTGCACGTGCATGCCCCCACTCGAGACGAGGCCTGACTCCCCTGTGGAGACTCAGAAGCACCCCTGGATCCATGGCAACACTGGAGAGGAATCCTCAGGTTCCGGCCCCGACTCCACACAAGGACTGAGGCCCCGGCATGGACGGGAGAGGAATCCCGAGAGGTCCCCTAGCAACTCGCATGGGGACTGGCCTTTCCTGAGGCCACCAGAGCGGGTCCCTGTGGTCCCCGTCGTAACTCGAGAAGACCTGCCGCAACTGGAGAAAATCCAGGAGGTTCTCCCCTCCAGGCGAGATGAGGCCCATTTCCGCTGAGGCGTCTCGAGGCTGATCACACCTCACCTCTGGAACTTTGAAAGGGTCCTTCACACCCTTGGTGCAAATCAAGAAGTTCCCCGACATACCCGTCTCCACTCGAGAGGAATCACGAGGGTCCCGCCCACATCCAGAGGAGCCCCGTTTCCGCCTCGTAGCTCGAGATGAGGGATCCTTTCCCTGCTTCGTCGGGAAAGAGTTCCCGGCGTTCCCGTCGCATCTCAAGAGGAGGCCCTCTCTACAGGAACGGCGAGAGGAACTCCAGGGTCGTGCCACCATTCCAAGAGTCCCCCAGATGTCTCAGTCCATTCCAGAGGAACCTCTTTTCCCTTCACCGGCTCGTCTTTCACGCCGAGGATCGACTCACACCAAGGTGGCACGTGGCACAGCCCTGTGGGAAAGCCTCGTGGGAAAGCCTCGAGGGACAGCCTCGAGGGAAAGCCACAGATCCCTTGATCCACGTGACAGGAAGCGTGACACTACTGCTGCAGCTCGGGAGGAAAGCGCACGTGCATGCCCCCACTCGAGACGAGGCCTGACTCCCCTGGGGAGACTCAGAAGCAACCCAAGATCCATGGGAACACTGGAGAGGAATCCTCAGGATCCGGCCCGGACTCCAAACAAGGACTGAGGCCCCGGCATGGACGGGAGAGGAATCCCGAGAGGTCCCCTTGCAACTCGCATGGGGACTGGCCTTTCCTGAGTCCAGCAGAGCGGGTCCCTGTGGTCCCCGTCGTAACTCGAAACGACCTGCCGCAACTCGAGAAAATCCAGGAGGTTCTCCCCTCCAGGCGAGATGAGGCCCATTTCCGCTGAGGCGTCTCGAGGCTGATCACACCTCCCCTCTGGAACTTCGAAAGGGTCCTTCACACCCTTGGTGCAAATCAAGAAGTTCCCCGACATGCCCGTCTCCACTCGAGAGGAATCACGAGGGTCCCGCCCACATCCATAGGAGCCCCGTTTCCGCCTCGTAGCTCGAGATGAGGGATCCTTTCCCTGCTTCGTCGGGAAAGAGTTCCCGGCGTTCCCGTCGCATCTCAAGAGGAGGCCCTCTCAACAGGAACGGCGAGAGGAACTCCAGGGTCGTGCCACCATTCCAAGAGTCCCCCAGATGTCTCAGTCCATTCCAGAGGAACCTCTTTTCCCTTCACCGGCTCGTCTTTCACGCTGAGGATCGACTCACACCAAGGTGGCACGTGGCACAGCCCTGTGGGAAAGCCTCGTGGGAAAGCCTCGAGGGACAGCCTCGAGGGAAAGCCACAGATCCCTAGATCCACGTGACAGGAAGCGTGACACTACTGCTGCAGCTCGGGAGGAAGGCGCACGTGCATGCCCCCACTCGAGACGAGGCCTGACTCCCCTGGGGAGACTCAGAAGCACCCCAAGATCCATGGCAACACTGGAGAGGAATCCTCAGGTTCCGGCCCCGACTCCACACAAGGACTGAGGCCCCGGCATGGACGGGAGAGGAATCCCGAGAGGTCCCCTAGCAACTCGCATGGGGACTGGCTTTTCCTGAGGCCACAAGAGCGGGTCCCTGAGGTCCCCGTCGTAACTCGAGAAGACCTGCCGCAACTCGAGAAAATCCAGGAGGTTCTCCCATCCAGGCGAGATGAGGCCCATTTCCGCTGAGGCGTCTCGAGGCTGATCACACCTCACCTCTGGAACTTCGAAAGGGTCCTTCACACCCTTGGTGCAAATCAAGAAGTTCCCCGACATTCCGGTCTCCACTCGAGAGGAATCACTAGGGTCCCGCCCACATCCAGAGGAGCCCCGTTTCCGCCTCGTAGCTCGAGATGAGGGATCCTTTCCCTGCTTCGTCGGGAAAGAGTTCCCGGCGTTCCCGTCGCATCTCAAGAGGAGGCCCTCTCAACAGGAACGGCGAGAGGAACTCCAGGTTCGTGCCACCATTCCAAGAGTCCCCCAGATGTCTCAGTCCATTCCAGAGGAAACTCTTTTCCCTTCACCTGCTCGTCTTTCACGCCGAGGATCGACTCACACCAAGGTGGCACGAGGCACAGCCCTGTGGGAAAGCCTCGTGGGAAAGCCTCGAGGGACAGCCTCGAGGGAAAGCCACAGATTCCTTGATCCACGTGACAGGAAGCGTGACATTACTGCTGCAGCTCGGGAGGAAAGCGCACGTGCATGCCCCCACTCGAGACGAGGCCTGACTCCCCTGGGGAGACTCAGAAGCACCCCAAGATCCATGGCAACACTGGAGAGGAATCCTCAGGTTCCGGCCCCGACTCCACACAAGGACTGAGGCCCCGGCATGGACGGGAGAGGAATCCCGAGAGGTCCCCTAGCAACTCGCATGGGGACTGGCCTTTCCTGAGGCCACCAGACCGGGTCCCTGAGGTCCCCATCGTAACTCGAGAAGACGTGCCGCAACTCGAGAAAATCCAGGAGGTTCTCCCCTCCAGGCGAGATGAGGCCCATTTCCGCTGAGGCGTCTCCAGGCTGATCACACCTCTCCTCTGGAACTTTGAAAGGGTCCTTCACACCCTTGGTGCAAATCAAGAAGTTCCCCGACATACCCGTCTCCACTCGAGCGGAATCACGAGGGTCCCGCCCACATCCAGAGGAGCCCCGTTTCCGCCTCGTAGCTCGAGATGACGTATCCTTTCCCTGCTTCGTCGGGAAAGAGTTCCCGGCGTTCCCGTCGCATCTCAAGAGGAGGCCCTCTCTACAGGAACGGCGAGAGGAACTCCAGGGTCGTGCCACCATTCCAAGAGTCCCCCAGATGTCTCAGTTCATTCCAGAGGAACCTCTTTTCCCTTCACCGGCTCGTCTTTCACGCCGAGGATCGACTCACACCAAGGTGGCACGTGGCACAGCCCTGTGGGAAAGCCTCGTGGGAAAGCCTCGAGGGACAGCCTCGAGGGAAAGCCACAGATCCCTTGATCCACGTGACAGGAAGCGTGACACTACTGCTGCAGCTCGGGAGGAGAGCGCACGTGCATGCCCCCACTCGAGACGAGGCCTGACTCCCCTGGGGAGACTCAGAAGCAACCCAAGATCCATGGGAACACTGGAGAGGAATCCTCAGGATCCGGCCCGGACTCCAAACAAGGACTGAGGCCCCGGCATGGACGGGAGAGGAATCCCGAGAGGTCCCCTTGCAACTCGCATGGGGACTGGCCTTTCCTGAGTCCAGCAGAGCGGGACCCTGTGGTCCCCGTCGTAACTCGAAACGACCTGCCGCAACTCGAGAAAATCCAGGAGGTTCTCCCCTCCAGGCGAGATGAGGCCCATTTCCGCTGAGGCGTCTCGAGGCTGATCACACCTCCCCTCTGGAACTTCGAAAGGGTCCCACCCTTGGTGCAAATCAAGAAGTTCCCCGACATACCCGTCTCCACTCGAGAGGAATCACGAGGGTCCCGCCCACATCCAGAGGAGCCCCGTTTCCGCCTCGTAGCTCGAGATGAGGGATCCTTTCCCTGATTCGTCGGGAAAGAGTCCCGGCGTTCCCGTCGCATCTCAAGAGGAGGCCCTCTCAACAGGAATGGCGAGAGGGACTCCAGGGTCGTGCCACCATTCCAAGAGTCCCCCAGATGTCTCAGTCCATTCCAGAGGAACCTCTTTTCCCTTCACCGGCTCGTCTTTCACGCCGAGGATCGACTCACACCAAGGTGGCACGTGGCACAGCCCTGTGGGAAAGCCTCGTGGGAAAGCCTCGAGGGACAGCCTCGAGGGAAAGCCACAGATCCCTTGATCCACGTGACAGGAAGCGTGACACTACTGCTGCAGCTCGGGAGGAAAGCGCACGTGCATGCCCCCACTCGAGACGAGGCCTGACTCCCCTGGGGAGACTCAGAAGCACCCGAAGATCCATGGCAACACTGGAGAGGAATCCTCAGGTTCCGGCCCCGACTCCACACAAGGACTGAGGCCCCGGCATGGACGGGAGAGGAATCCCGAGAGGTCCCCTAGCAACTCGCATGGGGACTGGCCTTTCCTGAGGCCACCAGAGCGGGTCCCTGAGGTCCCCGTCGTAACTCGAGAAGACCTGCCGCAACTCGAGAAAATCCAGGAGGTTCTCCCCTCCAGGCGAGATGAGGCCCATTTCCGCTGAGGCGTCTCGAGGCTGATCACACCTCACCTCTGGAACTTCGAAAGGGTTCTTCACACCCTTGGTGCAAATCAAGAAGTTCCCCGACCTAGCTGTCTCCACTCGAGAGGAATCACGAGAGTCCCGCCCACATCCAGAGGAGCCCCGTTTCCGCCTCGTAGCTCGAGATGAGGGATCCTTTCCCTGCTTCGTCGGGAAAGAGTTCCCGGCGTTCCCGTCGCAGCTCAAGAGGAGGCCCTCTCAACAGGAACGGCGAGAGGAACTCCAGGGTCGTGCCACCATTCCAAGAGACCCCAGATGTCTCAGTCGATTCCAGAGGAACCTCTTTTCCCTTCACCGGCTCGTCTTTCACGCCGAGGATCGACTCACACCAAGGTGGCACGTGGCACAGCCCTGTGGGAAAGCCTCGTGGGAAAGCCTCGAGGGACAGCCTCGAGGGAAAGCCACAGATCCCTTGATCCACGTGACAGGAAGCGTGACACTACTGCTGCAGCTCGGGAGGAAAGCGCACGTGCATGCCCCCACACGAGACGAGGCCTGACTCCCCTGGGGAGACTCAGAAGCATCCCAAGATCCCTGGCAACACTGGAGAGGAATCCTCAGGTTCCGGCCCCGACTCCACACAAGGACTGAGGCCCCGGCATGGACGGGAGAGGAATCCCGAGAGGTCCCCTAGCAACTCACATGGGGACTGGCCTTTCCTGAGGCCACCAGAGCGGGTCCCTGAGGTCCCCGTCGTAACTCGAGAAGACCTGCCGCAACTCGAGAAAATCCAGGAGGTTCTCCCCTCCAGGCGAGATGAGGCCCATTTCCGCTGAGGCGTCTCGAGGCTGATCACACCTCACCTCTGGAACTTCGAAAGGGTCCTTCACACCCTTGGTGCAAATCAAGAAGTTCCCCGACATACCCGTCTCCACTCGAGAGGAATCACGAGGGTCCCGCCCACATCCAGAGGAGCCCCGTTTCCGCCTCGTAGCTCGAGATGAGGGATCCTTTCCCTGCTTCGTCGGGAAAGAGTTCCCGGCGTTGCCGTCGCATCTCAAGAGGAGGCCCTCTCTACAGGACCGGCGAGAGGAACTCCAGGGTCGTGCCACCATTCCAAGAGTCCCCCAGATGTCTCAGTCCATTCCAGAGGAACCTCTTTTCCCTTCACCGGCTCGTCTTTCACGCCGAGGATCGACTCACACCAAGGTGGCACGTGGCACAGCCCTGTGGGAAAGCCTCGTGGGAAAGCCTCGAGGGACAGCCTCGAGGGAAAGCCACAGATCCCTTGATCCACGTGTCAGGAAGCGTGACACTACTGCTGCAGCTCGGGAGGAAAGAGCACGTGCATGTCCCCACTCGAGACGAGGCCTGACTCCCCTGGGGAGACTCAGAAGCACCCCAAGATCCATGGCAACACTGGAGAGGAATCCTCAGGTTCCGGCCCCGACTCCACACAAGGACTGTGGCCCCGGCATGGACGGGAGAGGAATCCCGAGAGGTCCCCTAGCAACTCGCATGGGGACTGGCCTTTCCTGAGGCCACCAGAGCGGGTCCCTGAGGTCCCCGTCGTAACTCGAGAAGACCTGCCGCAACTCGAGAAAATCCAGGAGGTTCTCCCCTCCAGGCGAGATGAGGCCCATTTCCGCTGAGGCGTCTCGAGGCTGATCACACCTCACCTCTGGAACTTCGAAAGGGTCCTCCACACCCTTGGTGCAAATCAAGAAGTTCCCCGACATACCCGTCTCCACTCGAGAGGAATCACGAGGGTCCCGCCCACATCGAGAGGAGCCCCGTTTCCGCCTCGTAGCTCGAGATGAGGGATCCTTTCCCTGCTTCGTCGGGAAAGACTTCCCGGCCTTCCCGTCGCATCTCAAGAGGAGGCCCTCTCAACAGGAACGGCGAGAGGAACTCCAGGGTCGTGCCACCATTCCAAGAGTCCCCCAGATGTCTCAGTCCATTCCAGAGGAACCTCTTTTCCCTTCACCGGCTCGTCTTTCACGCCGAGGATCGACTCACACCAAGGTGGCACGTGGCACAGCCCTGTGGGAAAGCCTCGTGGGAAAGCCTCGAGGGACAGCCTCGAGGGAAAGCCACAGATCCCTTGATCCACGTGACAGGAAGCGTGACACTACTGCTGCAGCTCGGGAGGAAAGCGCACGTGCATGCCCCCACTCGAGACGAGGCCTGACTCCCCTGGGGAGACTCAGAAGCACCCCAAGATCCATGGCAACACTGGAGAGGAATCCTCAGGTTCCGGCCCCGACTCCACACAAGGACTGAGGCCCCGGCATGGACGGGAGAGGAATCCCGAGAGGTCCCCTAGAAACTCGCATGGGGACTGGCCTTTCCTGAGGCCACCAGAGCGGTTCCCTGAGGTCCCCGTCGTAACTCGAGAAGACCTGCCGCAACTCGAGAAAATCCAGGAGGTTCTCCCCTCCAGGCGAGATGAGGCCCATTTCCGCTGAGGCGTCTCGAGTCTGATCACACCTCACCTCTGGAACTTCGAAAGGCTCCTTCACACCCTTGGTGCAAATCAAGAAGTTCCCCGACATACCCGTCTCCACTCGAGAGGAATCACGAGGGTCCCGCCCACATCGAGAGGAGCCCCGTTTCCGCCTCGTTGCTCGAGATGAGGGATCCTTTCCCTGCTTCGTCGGGAAAGAGTTCCCGGCGTTCCCGTCGCATCTCAAGAGGAGGCCCTCTCAACAGGAACGGCGAGAGGAACTCCAGGGTCGTGCCACCATTCCAAGAGTCCGCCAGATGTCTCAGTCCATTCCAGAGGAACCTCTTTTCCCTTCACCGGCTCGTCTTTCACGCCGAGGATCGACTCACACCAAGGTGGCACGTGGCACAGCCCTGTGGGAAAGCCTCGTGGGAAAGCCTCGAGGGACAGCTTCGAGGGAAAGCCACAGATCCCTTGATCCACGTGACAGGAAGCGTGACACTACTGCTGCAGCTCGGGAGGAAAGCGCACGTGCATGCCCCCACTCGAGACGAGGCCTGACTCCCCTGGGGAGACTCAGAAGCATCCCAAGATCCCTGGCAACACTGGAGAGGAATCCTCAGGTTCCGGCCCCGACTCCACACAAGGACTGAGGCCCCGGCATGGACGGGAGAGGAATCCCGAGAGGTCCCCTAGCAACTCACATGGGGACTGGCCTTTCCTGAGGCCACCAGAGCGGGTCCCTGAGGTCCCCGTCGTAACTCGAGAAGACCTGCCGCAACTCGAGAAAATCCAGGAGGTTCTCCCCTCCAGGCGAGATGAGGCCCATTTCCGCTGAGGCGTCTCGAGGCTGATCACACCTCACCTCTGGAACTTCGAAAGGGTCCTTCACACCCTTGGTGCAAATCAAGAAGTTCCCCGACATACCCGTCTCCACTCGAGAGGAATCACGAGGGTCCCGCCCACATCCAGAGGAGCCCCGTTTCCGCCTCGTAGCTCGAGATGAGGGATCCTTTCCCTGCTTCGTCGGGAAAGAGTTCCCGGCGTTGCCGTCGCATCTCAAGAGGAGGCCCTCTCTACAGGACCGGCGAGAGGAACTCCAGGGTCGTGCCACCATTCCAAGAGTCCCCCAGATGTCTCAGTCCATTCCAGAGGAACCTCTTTTCCCTTCACCGGCTCGTCTTTCACGCCGAGGATCGACTCACACCAAGGTGGCACGTGGCACAGCCCTGTGGGAAAGCCTCGTGGGAAAGCCTCGAGGGACAGCCTCGAGGGAAAGCCACAGATCCCTTGATCCACGTGACAGGAAGCGTGACACTACTGCTGCAGCTCGGGAGGAAAGAGCACGTGCATGTCCCCACTCGAGACGAGGCCTGACTCCCCTGGGGAGACTCAGAAGCACCCCAAGATCCATGGCAACACTGGAGAGGAATCCTCAGGTTCCGGCCCCGACTCCACACAAGGACTGTGGCCCCGGCATGGACGGGAGAGGAATCCCGAGAGGTCCCCTAGCAACTCGCATGGGGACTGGCCTTTCCTGAGGCCACCAGAGCGGGTCCCTGAGGTCCCCGTCGTAACTCGAGAAGACATGCCGCAACTCTAGAAAATCCAGGAGGTTCTCCCCTCCAGGCGAGATGAGGCCCATTTCCGCTGAGGCGTCTCGAGGCTGATCACACCTCACCTCTGGAACTTCGAAAGGCTCCTTCACACCCTTGGTGCAAATCAAGAAGTTCCCCGACATACCCGTCTCCACTCGAGAGGAATCACGAGGGTCCCGCCCACATCGAGAGGAGCCCCGTTTCCGCCTCGTTGCTCGAGATGAGGGATCCTTTCCCTGCTTCATCGGGAAAGAGTTCCTGGCGTTCCTGTCGCATCTCAAGAGGAGGCCCTCTCAACAGGAACGGCGAGAGGAACTCCAGGGTCGTGCCACCATTCCAAGAGTCCCCCAGATGTCTCAGTCCATTCCAGAGGAACCTCTTTTCCCTTCACCGGCTCGTCTTTCACGCCGAGGATCGACTCACACCAAGGTGGCACGTGGCACAGCCCTGTGGGAAAGCCTCGTGGGAAAGCCTCGAGGGACAGCCTCGAGGGAAAGCCACAGATCCCTTGATCCACGTGACAGGAAGCGTGACACTACTGCTGCAGCTCGGGAGGAAAGCGCACGTGCATGTCCCCACACGAGACGAGGCCTGACTCCCCTGGGGAGACTCAGAAGCACCCCAAGATGCATGGCAACACTGGAGAGGAATCCTCAGGTTCCGGCCCCGACTTCACACAAGGACTGAGGCCCCGGCATGGACGGGAGAGGAATCCCAAGAGGTCCCCTAGCAACTCGCATGGGGACTGGCCTTTCCTGAGGCCACCAGAGCTGGTCCCTGAGGTCCCCGTCGTAACTCGAGAAGACCTGCCGCAACTCGAGAAAATCCAGGAGGTTCTCCCCTCCAGGCGAGATGAGGCCCATTTCCGCTGAGGCGTCTCGAGGCTGATCACACCTCACCTCTGGAACTTCGAAAGGGTCCTTCACACCCTTGGTGCAAATCAAGAAGTTCCCCGACATACCCGTCTCCACTCGAGAGGAATCACGAGGGTCCCGCCCACATCCAGAGGAGCCCCGTTTCCGCCTCGTAGCTCGAGATGAGGGATCCTTTCCCTGCTTCGTCGGGAAAGAGTTCCCGGCGTTGCCGTCGCATCTCAAGAGGAGGCCCTCTCTACAGGACCGGCGAGAGGAACTCCAGGGTCGTGCCACCATTCCAAGAGTCCCCCAGATGTCTCAGTCCATTCCAGAGGAACCTCTTTTCCCTTCACCGGCTCGTCTTTCACGCCGAGGATCGACTCACACCAAGGTGGCACGTGGCACAGCCCTGTGGGAAAGCCTCGTGGGAAAGCCTCGAGGGACAGCCTCGAGGGAAAGCCACAGATCCCTTGATCCACGTGACAGGAAGCGTGACACTACTGCTGCAGCTCGGGAGGAAAGAGCACGTGCATGTCCCCACTCGAGACGAGGCCTGACTCCCCTGGGGAGACTCAGAAGCACCCCAAGATCCATGGCAACACTGGAGAGGAATCCTCAGGTTCCGGCCCCGACTCCACACAAGGACTGTGGCCCCGGCATGGACGGGAGAGGAATCCCGAGAGGTCCCCTAGCAACTCGCATGGGGACTGGCCTTTCCTGAGGCCACCAGAGCGGGTCCCTGAGGTCCCCGTCGTAACTCGAGAAGACATGCCGCAACTCTAGAAAATCCAGGAGGTTCTCCCCTCCAGGCGAGATGAGGCCCATTTCCGCTGAGGCGTCTCGAGGCTGATCACACCTCACCTCTGGAACTTCGAAAGGCTCCTTCACACCCTTGGTGCAAATCAAGAAGTTCCCCGACATACCCGTCTCCACTCGAGAGGAATCACGAGGGTCCCGCCCACATCGAGAGGAGCCCCGTTTCCGCCTCGTTGCTCGAGATGAGGGATCCTTTCCCTGCTTCATCGGGAAAGAGTTCCTGGCGTTCCTGTCGCATCTCAAGAGGAGGCCCTCTCAACAGGAACGGCGAGAGGAACTCCAGGGTCGTGCCACCATTCCAAGAGTCCCCCAGATGTCTCAGTCCATTCCAGAGGAACCTCTTTTCCCTTCACCGGCTCGTCTTTCACGCCGAGGATCGACTCACACCAAGGTGGCACGTGGCACAGCCCTGTGGGAAAGCCTCGTGGGAAAGCCTCGAGGGACAGCCTCGAGGGAAAGCCACAGATCCCTTGATCCACGTGACAGGAAGCGTGACACTACTGCTGCAGCTCGGGAGGAAAGCGCACGTGCATGTCCCCACACGAGACGAGGCCTGACTCCCCTGGGGAGACTCAGAAGCACCCCAAGATGCATGGCAACACTGGAGAGGAATCCTCAGGTTCCGGCCCCGACTTCACACAAGGACTGAGGCCCCGGCATGGACGGGAGAGGAATCCCAAGAGGTCCCCTAGCAACTCGCATGGGGACTGGCCTTTCCTGAGGCCACCAGAGCTGGTCCCTGAGGTCCCCGTCGTAACTCGAGAAGACCTGCCGCAACTAGAGAAAATCCAGGAGGTTCTCCCCTCCAGGCGAGATGAGGCCCATTTCCGCTGAGGCGTCTCGAGGCTGATCACACCTCACCTCTGGAACTTCGAAAGGGTCCTTCACACCCTTGGTGCAAATCAAGAAGTTCCCCGACATACCCGTCTCCACTCGAGAGGAATCACGAGGGTCCCGCCCACATCCAGAGGAGCCCCGTTTCTGCCTCGTAGCTCGAGATGAGGGATCCTTTCCCTGCTTCGTCGGGAAAGAGTTCCCGGCGTTGCCGTCGCATCTCAAGAGGAGGCCCTCTCTACAGGACCGGCGAGAGGAACTCCAGGGTCGTGCTACCATTCCAAGAGTCCCCCAGATGTCTCAGTCCATTCCAGAGGAACCTCTTTTCCCTTCACCGGCTCGTCTTTCACGCCGAGGATCGACTCACACCAAGGTGGCACGTGGCACAGCCCTGTGGGAAAGCCTCGTGGGAAAGCCTCGAGGGACAGCCTCGAGGGAAAGCCACAGATCCCTTGATCCACGTGACAGGAAGCGTGACACTACTGCTGCAGCTCGGGAGGAAAGAGCATGTGCATGTCCCCACTCGAGACGAGGCCTGACTCCCCTGGGGAGACTCAGAAGCACCCCAAGATCCATGGCAACACTGGAGAGGAATCCTCAGGTTCCGGCCCCGACTCCACACAAGGACTGTGGCCCCGGCATGGAAGGGAGAGGAATCCCGAGAGGTCCCCTAGCAACTCGCATGGGGACTGGCCTTTCCTGAGGCCACCAGAGCGGGTCCCTGATGTCCCCGTCGTAACTCGAGAAGACCTGCCGCAACTCGAGAAAATCCAGGAGGTTCTCCCCTCCAGGCGAGATGAGGCCCATTTCCGCTGAGGCGTCTCGAGGCTGATCACACCTCACCTCTGGAACTTCGAAAGTGTCCTCCACACCCTTGGTGCAAATCAAGAAGTTCCCCGACATACCCGTCTCCACTCGAGAGGAATCACGAGGGTCCCGCCCACATCCAGAGGAGCGCCGTTTCCGCCTCGTAGCTCGAGATGAGGGATCCTTTGACTGCTTCGTCGGGAAAGACTTCCCGGCCTTCCCGTCGCATCTCAAGAGGAGGCCCTCTCAACAGGAACGGCGAGAGGAACTCCAGGGTCGTGCCACCATTCCAAGAGTCCCCCAGATGTCTCAGTCCATTCCAGAGAAACCTCTTTTCCCTTCACCGGCTCGTCTTTCACGCCGAGGATCGACTCACACCAAGGTGGCACGTGGCACAGCCCTGTGGGAAAGCCTCGTGGGAAAGCCTCGAGGGACAGCCTCGAGGGAAAGCCACAGATCCCTTGATCCACTTGACAGGAAGCGTGACACTACTGCTGCAGCTCGGGAGGAAAGCGCACATGCATGCCCCCACTCGAGACGAGGCCTGACTCCCCTGGGGAGACTCAGAAGCACCCCAAGATCCATGGCAACACTGGAGAGGAATCCTCAGGTTCCAGCCCCGACTCCACACAAGGACTGAGGCCCCGGCATGGACGGGAGAGGAATCCCGAGAGGTCCCCTAGCAACTCGCATGGGGACTGGCCTTTCCTGAGGCCACCAGAGCGGGTCCCTGAGGTCCCCGTCGTAACTCGAGAAGACATGCCGCAACTCTAGAAAATCCAGGAGGTTCTCCCCTCCAGGCGAGATGAGGCCCATTTCCGCTGAGGCGTCTCGAGGCTGATCACACCTCACCTCTGGAACTTCGAAAGGCTCCTTCACACCCTTGGTGCAAATCAAGAAGTTCCCCGACATACCCGTCTCCACTCGAGAGGAATCACGAGGGTCCCGCCCACATCGAGAGGAGCCCCGTTTCCGCCTCGTTGCTCGAGATGAGGGATCCTTTCCCTGCTTCATCGGGAAAGAGTTCCTGGCGTTCCTGTCGCATCTCAAGAGGAGGCCCTCTCAACAGGAACGGCGAGAGGAACTCCAGGGTCGTGCCACCATTCCAAGAGTCCCCCAGATGTCTCAGTCCATTCCAGAGGAACCTCTTTTCCCTTCACCGGCTCGTCTTTCACGCCGAGGATCGACTCACACCAAGGTGGCACGTGGCACAGCCCTGTGGGAAAGCCTCGTGGGAAAGCCTCGAGGGACAGCCTCGAGGGAAAGCCACAGATCCCTTGATCCACGTGACAGGAAGCGTGACACTACTGCTGCAGCTCGGGAGGAAAGCGCACGTGCATGTCCCCACACGAGACGAGGCCTGACTCCCCTGGGGAGACTCAGAAGCACCCCAAGATGCATGGCAACACTGGAGAGGAATCCTCAGGTTCCGGCCCCGACTTCACACAAGGACTGAGGCCCCGGCATGGACGGGAGAGGAATCCCAAGAGGTCCCCTAGCAACTCGCATGGGGACTGGCCTTTCCTGAGGCCACCAGAGCTGGTCCCTGAGGTCCCCGTCGTAACTCGAGAAGACCTGCCGCAACTCGAGAAAATCCAGGAGGTTCTCCCCTCCAGGCGAGATGAGGCCCATTTCCGCTGAGGCGTCTCGAGGCTGATCACACCTCACCTCTGGAACTTCGAAAGGGTCCTCCACACCCTTGGTGCAAATCAAGAAGTTCCCCGACATACCCGTCTCCACTCGAGAGGAATCACGAGGGTCCCGCCCACATCGAGAGGAGCCCCGTTTCCGCCTCGTAGCTCGAGATGAGGGATCCTTTCCCTGCTTCGTCGGGAAAGACTTCCCGGCCTTCCCGTCGCATCTCAAGAGGAGGCCCTCTCAACAGGAACGGCGAGAGGAACTCCAGGGTCGTGCCACCATTCCAAGAGTCCCCCAGATGTCTCAGTCCATTCCAGAGGAACCTCTTTTCCCTTCACCGGCTCGTCTTTCACGCCGAGGATCGACTCACACCAAGGTGGCACGTGGCACAGCCCTGTGGGAAAGCCTCGTGGGAAAGCCTCGAGGGACAGCCTCGAGGGAAAGCCACAGATCCCTTGATCCACGTGACAGGAAGCGTGACACTACTGCTGCAGCTCGGGAGGAAAGCGCACGTGCATGCCCCCACTCGAGACGAGGCCTGACTCCCCTGGGGAGACTCAGAAGCACCCCAAGATCCATGGCAACACTGGAGAGGAATCCTCAGGTTCCGGCCCCGACTCCACACAAGGACTGAGGCCCCGGCATGGACGGGAGAGGAATCCCGAGAGGTCCCCTAGCAACTCGCATGGGGACTGGCCTTTCCTGAGGCCACCAGAGCGGTTCCCTGAGGTCCCCGTCGTAACTCGAGAAGACCTGCCGCAAGTCGAGAAAATCCAGGAGGTTCTCCCCTCCAGGCGAGATGAGGCCCATTTCCGCTGAGGCGTCTCGAGGCTGATCACACCTCACCTCTGGAACTTCGAAAGGCTCCTTCACACCCTTGGTGCAAATCAAGAAGTTCCCCGACATACCCGTCTCCACTCGAGAGGAATCACGAGGGTCCCGCCCACATCGAGAGGAGCCCCGTTTCCGCCTCGTTGCTCGAGATGAGGGATCCTTTCCCTGCTTCGTCGGGAAACAGTTCCCGGCCTTCCCGTCGCATCTCAAGAGGAGGCCCTCTCAACAGGAACGGCGAGAGGAACTCCAGGGTCGTGCCACCATTCCAAGAGTCCGCCAGATGTCTCAGTCCATTCCAGAGGAACCTCTTTTCCCTTCACCGGCTCGTCTTTCACGCCGAGGATCGACTCACACCAAGGTGGCACGTGGCACAGCCCTGTGGGAAAGCCTCGTGGGAAAGCCTCGAGGGACAGCCTCGAGGGAAAGCCACAGATCCCTTGATCCACGTGACAGGAAGCGTGACACTACTGCTGCAGCTCGGGAGGAAAGCGCACGTGCATGCCCCCACACGAGACGAGGCCTGACTCCCCTGGGGAGACTCAGAAGCATCCCAAGATCCCTGGCAACACTGGAGAGGAATCCTCAGGTTCCGGCCCCGACTCCACACAAGGACTGAGGCCCCGGCATGGACGGGAGAGGAATCCCGAGAGGTCCCCTAGCAACTCACATGGGGACTGGCCTTTCCTGAGGCCACCAGAGCGGGTCCCTGAGGTCCCCGTCGTAACTCGAGAAGACCTGCCGCAACTCGAGAAAATCCAGGAGGTTCTCCCCTCCAGGCGAGATGAGGCCCATTTCCGCTGAGGCGTCTCGAGGCTGATCACACCTCAGCTCTGGAACTTCGAAAGGGTCCTCCACACCCTTGGTGCAAATCAAGAAGTTCCCCGACATACCCGTCTCCACTCGAGAGGAATCACGAGGGTCCCGCCCACATCCAGAGGAGCGCCGTTTCCGCCTCGTAGCTCGAGATGAGGGATCCTTTCCCTGCTTCGTCGGGAAAGACTTCCCGGCCTTCCCGTCGCATCTCAAGAGGAGGCCCTCTCAACAGGAACGGCGAGAGGAACTCCAGGGTCGTGCCACCATTCCAAGAGTCCCCCAGATGTCTCAGTCCATTCCAGAGAAACCTCTTTTCCCTTCACCGGCTCGTCTTTCACGCCGAGGATCGACTCACACCAAGGTGGCACGTGGCACAGCCCTGTGGGAAAGCCTCGTGGGAAAGCCTCGAGGGACAGCCTCGAGGGAAAGCCACAGATCCCTTGATCCACCTGACAGGAAGCGTGACACTACTGCTGCAGCTCGGGAGGAAAGCGCACATGCATGCCCCCACTCGAGACGAGGCCTGACTCCCCTGGGGAGACTCAGAAGCACCCCAAGATCCATGGCAACACTGGAGAGGAATCCTCAGGTTCCGGCCCCGACTCCACACAAGGACTGAGGCCCCGGCATGGACGGGAGAGGAATCCCGAGAGGTCCCCTAGCAACTCGCATGGGTACTGGCCTTTCCTGAGGCCACCAGAGCGGGTCCCTGAGGTCCCCGTCGTAACTCGAGAAGACATGCCGCAACTCTAGAAAATCCAGGAGGTTCTCCCCTCCAGGCGAGATGAGGCCCATTTCCGCTGAGGCGTCTCGAGGCTGATCACACCTCACCTCTGGAACTTCGAAAGGCTCCTTCACACCCTTGGTGCAAATCAAGAAGTTCCCCGACATACCCGTCTCCACTCGAGAGGAATCACGAGGGTCCCGCCCACATCGAGAGGAGCCCCGTTTCCGCCTCGTTGCTCGAGATGAGGGATCCTTTCCCTGCTTCATCGGGAAAGAGTTCCTGGCGTTCCTGTCGCATCTCAAGAGGAGGCCCTCTCAACAGGAACGGCGAGAGGAACTCCAGGGTCGTGCCACCATTCCAAGAGTCCCCCAGATGTCTCAGTCCATTCCAGAGGAACCTCTTTTCCCTTCACCGGCTCGTCTTTCACGCCGAGGATCGACTCACACCAAGGTGGCACGTGGCACAGCCCTGTGGGAAAGCCTCGTGGGAAAGCCTCGAGGGACAGCCTCGAGGGAAAGCCACAGATCCCTTGATCCACGTGACAGGAAGCGTGACACTACTGCTGCAGCTCGGGAGGAAAGCGCACGTGCATGTCCCCACACGAGACGAGGCCTGACTCCCCTGGGGAGACTCAGAAGCACCCCAAGATGCATGGCAACACTGGAGAGGAATCCTCAGGTTCCGGCCCCGACTTCACACAAGGACTGAGGCCCCGGCATGGACGGGAGAGGAATCCCAAGAGGTCCCCTAGCAACTCGCATGGGGACTGGCCTTTCCTGAGGACACCAGAGCTGGTCCCTGAGGTCCCCGTCGTAACTCGAGAAGACCTGCCGCAACTCGAGAAAATCCAGGAGGTTCTCCCCTCCAGGCGAGATGAGGCCCATTTCCGCTGAGGCGTCTCGAGGCTGATCACACCTCACCTCTGGAACTTCGAAAGGGTCCTCCATACCCTTGGTGCAAATCAAGAAGTTCCCCGACATACCCGTCTCCACTCGAGAGGAATCACGAGGGTCCCGCCCACATCGAGAGGAGCCCCGTTTCCGCCTCGTAGCTCGAGATGAGGGATCCTTTCCCTGCTTCGTCGGGAAAGACTTCCCGGCCTTCCCGTCGCATCTCAAGAGGAGGCCCTCTCAACAGGAACGGCGAGAGGAACTCCAGGGTCGTGCCACCATTCCAAGAGTCCCCCAGATGTCTCAGTCCATTCCAGAGGAACCTCTTTTCCCTTCACCGGCTCGTCTTTCACGCCGAGGATCGACTCACACCAAGGTGGCACGTGGCACAGCCCTGTGGGAAAGCCTCGTGGGAAAGCCTCGAGGGACAGCCTCGAGGGAAAGCCACAGATCCCTTGATCCACGTGACAGGAAGCGTGACACTACTGCTGCAGCTCGGGAGGAAAGCGCACGTGCATGCCCCCACTCGAGACGAGGCCTGACTCCCCTGGGGAGACTCAGAAGCACCCCAAGATCAATGGCAACACTGGAGAGGAATCCTCAGGTTCCGGCCCCGACTCCACACAAGGACTGAGGCCCCGGCATGGACGGGAGAGGAATCCCGAGAGGTCCCCTAGCATCTCGCATGGGGACTGGCCTTTCCTGAGGCCACCAGAGCGGTTCCCTGAGGTCCCCGTCGTAACTCGAGAAGACCTGCCGCAAGTCGAGAAAATCCAGGAGGTTCTCCCCTCCAGGCGAGATGAGGCCCATTTCCGCTGAGGCGTCTCGAGGCTGATCACACCTCACCTCTGGAACTTCGAAAGGCTCCTTCACACCCTTGGTGCAAATCAAGAAGTTCCCCGACATACCCGTCTCCACTCGAGAGGAATCACGAGGGTCCCGCCCACATCGAGAGGAGCCCCGTTTCCGCCTCGTTGCTCGAGATGAGGGATCCTTTCCCTGCTTCGTCGGGAAAGAGTTCCCGGCGTTCCCGTCGCATCTCAAGAGGAGGCCCTCTCAACAGGAACGGCGAGAGGAACTCCAGGGTCGTGCCACCATTCCAAGAGTCCGCCAGATGTCTCAGTCCATTCCAGAGGAACCTCTTTTCCCTTCACCGGCTCGTCTTTCACGCCGAGGATCGACTCACACCAAGGTGGCACGTGGCACAGCCCTGTGGGAAAGCCTCGTGGGAAAGCCTCGAGGGACAGCCTCGAGGGAAAGCCACAGATCCCTTGATCCACGTGACAGGAAGCGTGACACTACTGCTGCAGCTCGGGAGGAAAGCGCACGTGCATGCCCCCACTCGAGACGAGGCCTGACTCCCCTGGGGAGACTCAGAAGCACCCCAAGATGCATGGCAACACTGGAGAGGAATCCTCAGGTTCCGGCCCCGACTCCACACAAGGACTGAGGCCCCGGCATGGACGGGAGAGGAATCCCGAGAGGTCCCCTAGCAACTCGCATGGGGACTGGCCTTTCCTGAGGCCACCAGAGCGGGTCCCTGAGGTCCCCGTCGTAACTCGAGAAGACCTGCCGCAACTCGAGAAAATCCAGGAGGTTCTCCCCTCCAGGCGAGATGAGGCCCATTTCCGCTGAGGCGTCTCGAGGCTGATCACACCTCACCTCTGGAACTTCGAAAGGGTCCTCCACACCCTTGGTGCAAATCAAGAAGTTCCCCGACATACCCGTCTCCACTCGAGAGGAATCACGAGGGTCCCGCCCACATCCAGAGGAGCCCCGTTTCCGCCTCGTAGCTCGAGATGAGGGATCCTTTCCCTGCTTCATCGGGAAAGACTTCCCGGCCTTCCCGTCGCATCTCAAGAGGAGGCCCTCTCAACAGGAACGGCGAGAGGAACTCCAGGGTCGTGCCACCATTCCAAGAGTCCCCCAGATGTCTCAGTCCATTCCAGAGGAACCTCTTTTCCCTTCACCGGCTCGTCTTTCACGCCGAGGATCGACTCACACCAAGGTGGCACGTGGCACAGCCCTGTGGGAAAGCCTCGTGGGAAAGCCTCGAGGGACAGCCTCGAGGGAAAGCCACAGATCCCTTGATCCACCTGACAGGAAGCGTGACACTACTGCTGCAGCTCGGGAGGAAAGCGCACGTGCATGCCCCCACTCGAGACGAGGCCTGACTCCCCTGGGGAGACTCAGAAGCACCCCAAGATCCATGGCAACACTGGAGAGGAATCCTCAGGTTCCGGCCCCGACTCCACACAAGGACTGAGGCCCCGGCATGGACGGGAGAGGAATCCCGAGAGGTCCCCTAGCAACTCGCATGGGGACTGGCCTTTCCTGAGGCCACCAGAGCGGTTCCCTGAGGTCCCCGTCGTAACTCGAGAAGACCTGCCGCAAGTCGAGAAAATCCAGGAGGTTCTCCCCTCCAGGCGAGATGAGGCCCATTTCCGCTGAGGCGTCTCGAGGCTGATCACACCTCACCTCTGCAACTTCGAAAGGGTCCTTCACACCCTTGGTGCAAATCAAGAAGTTCCCCGACATACCCGTCTCCACTCGAGAGGAATCACGTGGGTCCCGCCCACATCCAGAGGAGCGCCGTTTCCGCCTCGTAGTTCGAGATGAGGGATCCTTTCCCTGCTTCGTCGGGAAAGAATTCCCAGCGTTCCCGTCGCATCTCAAGAGGAGGCCCTCTCAACAGGAACGGCGAGAGGAACTCCAGGGTCGTGCCACCATTCCAAGAGTCCCCCAGATGTCTCAGTCCATTACAGAGGAACCTCTTTTCCCTTCACCGGCTCGTCTTTCACGCCGAGGATCGACTCACACCAAGGTGGCACGTGGCACAGCCCTGTGGGAAAGCCTCGTGGGAAAGCCTCGAGGGACAGCCTCGAGGGAAAGCCACAGATCCCATGATCCACGTGACAGGAAGCGTGACACTACTGCTGCAGCTCGGGAGGAAAGCGCACGTGCATGCCCCCACTCGAGACGAGGCCTGACTCCCCTGGGGAGACTCAGAAGCACCCCAAGATCCATGGCAACACTGGAGAGGAATCCTCAGGTTCCGGCCCCGACTGCACACAAGGACTGAGGCCCCGGCATGGACGGGAGAGGAATCCCGAGAGGTCCCCTAGCAACTCGCATGGGGACTGGCCTTTCCTGAGGCCACCAGAGCGGGTCCCTGAGGTCCCCGTCGTAACTCGAGAAGACCTGCCGCAACTCGAGAAAATCCAGGAGGTTCTCCCCTCCAGGCGAGATGAGGGCCATTTCCGCTGAGGCGTCTCGAGGCTGATCACACCTCACCTCTGCAACTTCGAAAGGGTCCTTCACACCCTTGGTGCAAATCAAGAAGTTCCCCGACATACCCGTCTCCACTCGAGAGGAATCACAAGGGTCCCGCCCACATCCAGAGGAGCGCCGTTTCCGCCTCGTAGCTCGAGATGAGGGATCCTTTCCCTGCTTCGTCGGGAAAGAGTTCCCGGCGTTCCCGTCGCATCTCAAGAGGAGGCCCTCTCAACAGGAACGGCGAGAGGAACTCCAGGGTCGTGCCACCATTCCAAGAGTCCCCCAGATGTCTCAGTCCATTCCAGAGGAACCTCTTTTCCCTTCACCGGCTCGTCTTTCACGCCGAGGATCGACTCACACCAAGGTGGCACGTGGCACAGCCCTGTGGGAAAGCCTCGTGGGAAAGCCTCGAGGGACAGCCTCGAGGGAAAGCCACAGATCCCTTGATCCACGTGACAGGAAGCGTGACACTACTGCTGCAGCTCGGGAGGAAAGCGCACGTGCATGCCCCCACTCGAGACGAGGCCTGACTCCCCTGGGGAGACTCAGAAGCACCCCAAGATCCATGGCAACACTGGAGAGGAAACCTCAGGTTCCGGCCCCGACTCCACACAAGGACTGAGGCCCCGGCATGGACGGGAGAGGAATCCCGAGAGGTCCCCTAGCAACTCGCATGGGGACTGGCCTTTCCTGAGGCCACCAGAGCGGGTCCCTGAGGTCCCCATCGTAACTCGAGAAGACCTGCCGCAACTCGAGAAAATCCAGGAGGTTCTCCCCTCCAGGCGAGATGAGGCCCATTTCCGCTGAGGCGTCTCGAGGCTGATCACACCTCACCTCTGGAACTTCGAAAGGCTCCTTCACACCCTTGGTGCAAATCAAGAAGTTCCCCGACATACCCGTCTCCACTCGAAAGGAATCACGAGGGTCCCGCCCACATCGAGAGGAGCCCCGTTTCCGCCTCGTTGCTCGAGATGAGGGATCCTTTCCCTGCTTCGTCGGGAAAGAGTTCCCGGCGTTCCCGTCGCATCTCAAGAGGAGGCCCTCTCAACAGGAACGGCGAGAGGAACTCCAGGGTCGTGCCACCATTCCAAGAGTCCGCCAGATGTCTCAGTCCTTTCCAGAGGAACCTCTTTTCCCTTCACCGGCTCGTCTTTCACGCCGAGGATCGACTCACACCAAGGTGGCACGTGGCACAGCCCTGTGGGAAAGCCTCGTGGGAAAGCCTCGAGGGACAGCCTCGAGGGAAAGCCACAGATCCCTTGATCCACCTGACAGGAAGCGTGACACTACTGCTGCAGCTCGGGAGGAAAGCGCACATGCATGCCCCCACTCGACACGAGGCCTGACTCCCCTGGGGAGACTCAGAAGCACCCCAAGATCCATGGCAACACTGGAGAGGAATCCTCAGGTTCCGGCCCCGACTCCACACAAGGACTGAGGCCCCGGCATGGACGGGAGAGGAATCCCGAGAGGTCCCCTAGCAACTCGCATGGGGACTGGCCTTTCCTGAGGCCACCAGAGCGGGTCCCTGAGGTCCCCGTCGTAACTCGAGAAGACATGCCGCAACTCTAGAAAATCCAGGAGGTTCTCCCCTCCAGGCGAGATGAGGCCCATTTCCGCTGAGGCGTCTCGAGGCTGATCACACCTCACCTCTGGAACTTCGAAAGGCTCCTTCACACCCTTGGTGCAAATCAAGAAGTTCCCCGACATACCCGTCTCCACTCGAGAGGAATCACGAGGGTCCCGCCCACATCGAGAGGAGCCCCGTTTCCGCCTCGTTGCTCGAGATGAGGGATCCTTTCCCTGCTTCATCGGGAAAGAGTTCCTGGCGTTCCTGTCGCATCTCAAGAGGAGGCCCTCTCAACAGGAACGGCGAGAGGAACTCCAGGGTCGTGCCACCATTCCAAGAGTCCCCCAGATTTCTCAGTCCATTCCAGAGGAACCTCTTTTCCCTTCACCGGCTCGTCTTTCACGCCGAGGATCGACTCACACCAAGGTGGCACGTGGCACAGCCCTGTGGGAAAGCCTCGTGGGAAAGCCTCGAGGGACAGCCTCGAGGGAAAGCCACAGATCCCTTGATCCACGTGACAGGAAGCGTGACACTACTGCTGCAGCTCGGGAGGAAAGCGCACGTACATGTCCCCACACGAGACGAGGCCTGACTCCCCTGGGGAGACTCAGAGGCACCCCAAGATGCATGGCAACACTGGAGAGGAATCCTCAGGTTCCGGCCCCGACTTCACACAAGGACTGAGGCCCCGGCATGGACGGGAGAGGAATCCCAAGAGGTCCCCTAGCAACTCGCATGGGGACTGGCCTTTCCTGAGGCCACCAGAGCTGGTCCCTGAGGTCCCCGTCGTAACTCGAGAAGACCTGCCGCAACTCGAGAAAATCCAGGAGGTTCTCCCCTCCAGGCGAGATGAGGCCCATTTCCGCTGAGGCGTCTCGAGGCTGATCACACCTCACCTCTGGAACTTCGAAAGGGTCCTCCACACCCTTGGTGCAAATCAAGAAGTTCCCCGACATACCCGTCTCCACTCGAGAGGAATCACGAGGGTCCCGCCCACATCGAGAGGAGCCCCGTTTCCGCCTCGTAGCTCGAGATGAGGGATCCTTTCCCTGCTTCGTCGGGAAAGACTTCCGGGCCTTCCCGTCGCATCTCAAGAGGAGGCCCTCTCAACAGGAACGGCGAGAGGAACTCCAGGGTCGTGCCACCATTCCAAGAGTCCCCCAGATGTCTCAGTCCATTCCAGAGGAACCTCTTTTCCCTTCACCGGCTCGTCTTTCACGCCGAGGATCGACTCACACCAAGGTGGCACGTGGCACAGCCCTGTGGGAAAGCCTCGTGGGAAAGCCTCGAGGGACAGCCTCGAGGGAAAGCCACAGATCCCTTGATCCACGTGACAGGAAGCGTGACACTACTGCTGCAGCTCGGGAGGAAAGCGCACGTACATGCCCCCACTCGAGACGAGGCCTGACTCCCCTGGGGAGACTCAGAAGCACCCCAAGATCCATGGCAACACTGGAGAGGAATCCTCAGGTTCCGGCCCCGACTCCACACAAGGACTGAGGCCCCGGCATGGACGGGAGAGGAATCCCGAGAGGTCCCCTAGCAACTCGCATGGGGACTGGCCTTTCCTGAGGCCACCAGAGCGGTTCCCTGAGGTCCCCGTCGTAACTCGAGAAGACCTGCCGCAAGTCGAGAAAATCCAGGAGGTTCTCCCCTCCAGGCGAGATGAGGCCCATTTCCGCTGAGGCGTCTCGAGGCTGATCACACCTCACCTCTGGAACTTCGAAAGGCTCCTTCACACCCTTGGTGCAAATCAAGAAGTTCCCCGACATACCCGTCTCCACTCGAGAGGAATCACGAGGGTCCCGCCCACATCGAGAGGAGCCCCGTTTCCGCCTCGTTGCTCGAGATGAGGGATCCTTTCCCTGCTTCGTCGGGAAAGAGTTCCCGGCGTTCCCGTCGCATCTCAAGAGGAGGCCCTCTCAACAGGAACGGCGAGAGGAACTCCAGGGTCGTGCCACCATTCCAAGAGTCCGCCAGATGTCTCAGTCCATTCCAGAGGAACCTCTTTTCCCTTCACCGGCTCGTCTTTCACGCCGAGGATCGACTCACACCAAGGTGGCACGTGGCACAGCCCTGTGGGAAAGCCTCGTGGGAAAGCCTCGAGGGACAGCCTCGAGGGAAAGCCACAGATCCCTTGATCCACGTGACAGGAAGCGTGACACTACTGCTGCAGCTCGGGAGGAAAGCGCACGTGCATGTCCCCACTCGAGACGAGGCCTGACTCCCCTGGGGAGACTCAGAAGCACCCCAAGATGCATGGCAACACTGGAGAGGAATCCTCAGGTTCCGGCCCCGACTCCACACAAGGACTGAGGCCCCGGCATGGACGGGAGAGGAATCCCGAGAGGTCCCCTAGCAACTCGCATGGGGACTGGCCTTTCCTGAGGCCACCAGAGCGGGTCCCTGAGGTCCCCGTCGTAACTCGAGAAGACCTGCCGCAACTCGAGAAAATCCAGGAGGTTCTCCCCTCCAGGCGAGATGAGGCCCATTTCCGCTGAGGCGTCTCGAGGCTGATCACACCTCACCTCTGGAACTTCGAAAGGGTCCTCCACACCCTTGGTGCAAATCAAGAAGTTCCCCGACATACCCGTCTCCACTCGAGAGGAATCACGAGGGTCCCGCCCACATCCAGAGGAGCCCCGTTTCCGCCTCGTAGCTCGAGATGAGGGATCCTTTCCCTGCTTCATCGGGAAAGACTTCCCGGCCTTCCCGTCGCATCTCAAGAGGAGGCCCTCTCAACAGGAACGGCGAGAGGAACTCCAGGGTCGTGCCACCATTCCAAGAGTCCCCCAGATGTCTCAGTCCATTCCAGAGGAACCTCTTTTCCCTTCACCGGCTCGTCTTTCACGCCGAGGATCGACTCACACCAAGGTGGCACGTGGCACAGCCCTGTGGGAAAGCCTCGTGGGAAAGCCTCGAGGGACAGCCTCGAGTGAAAGCCACAGATCCCTTGATCCACCTGACAGGAAGCGTGACACTACTGCTGCAGCTCGGGAGGAAAGCGCACGTGCATGCCCCCACTCGAGACGAGGCCTGACTCCCCTGGGGAGACTCAGAAGCACCCCAAGATCCATGGCAACACTGGAGAGGAATCCTCAGGTTCCGGCCCCGACTCCACACAAGGACTGAGGCCCCGGCATGGACGGGAGAGGAATCCCGAGAGGTCCCCTACCAACTCGCATGGGGACTGGCCTTTCCTGAGGCCACCAGAGCGGTTCCCTGAGGTCCCCGTCGTAACTCGAGAAGACCTGAAGCAAGTCGAGAAAATCCAGGAGGTTCTCCCCTCCAGGCGAGATGAGGCCCATTTCCGCTGAGGCGTCTCGAGGCTGATCACACCTCACCTCTGCAACTTCGAAAGGGTCCTTCACACCCTTGGTGCAAATCAAGAAGTTCCCCGACATACCCGTCTCCACTCGAGAGGAATCACGTGGGTCCCGCCCACATCCAGAGGAGCGCCGTTTCCGCCTCGTAGCTCGAGATGAGGGATCCTTTCCCTGTTTCGTCGGGAAAGAATTCCCAGCGTTCCCGTCGCATCTCAAGAGGAGGCCCTCTCAACAGGAACGGCGAGAGGAACTCCAGGGTCGTGCCACCATTCCAAGAGTCCCCCAGATGTCTCAGTCCATTCCAGAGGAACCTCTTTTCCCTTCACCGGCTCGTCTTTCACGCCGAGGATCGACTCACACCAAGGTGGCACGTGGCACAGCCCTGTGGGAAAGCCTCGTGGGAAAGCCTCGAGGGACAGCCTCGAGGGAAAGCCACAGATCCCATGATCCACGTGACAGGAAGCGTGACACTACTGCTGCAGCTCGGGAGGAAAGCGCACGTGCATGCCCCCACTCGAGACGAGGCCTGACTCCCCTGGGGAGACTCAGAAGCACCCCAAGATCCATGGCAACACTGGAGAGGAATCCTCAGGTTCCGGCCCCGACTGCACACAAGGACTGAGGCCCCGGCATGGACGGGAGAGGAATCCCGAGAGGTCCCCTAGCAACTCGCATGGGGACTGGCCTTTCCTGAGGCCACCAGAGCGGGTCCCTGAGGTCCCCGTCGTAACTCGAGAAGACCTGCCGCAACTCGAGAAAATCCAGGAGGTTCTCCCCTCCAGGCGAGATGAGGGCCATTTCCGCTGAGGCGTCTCGAGGCTGATCACACCTCACCTCTGCAACTTCGAAAGGGTCCTTCACACCCTTGGTGCAAATCAAGAAGTTCCCCGACATACCCGTCTACACTCGAGAGGAATCACAAGGGTCCCGCCCACATCCAGAGGAGCGCCGTTTCCGCCTCGTAGCTCGAGATGAGGGATCCTTTCCCTGCTTCGTCGGGAAAGAGTTCCCGGCGTTCCCGTCGCATCTCAAGAGGAGGCCCTCTCAACAGGAACGGCGAGAGGAACTCCAGGGTCGTGCCACCATTCCAAGAGTCCCCCAGATGTCTCAGTCCATTCCAGAGGAACCTCTTTTCCCTTCACCGGCTCGTCTTTCACGCCGAGGATCGACTCACACCAAGGTGGCACGTGGCACAGCCCTGTGGGAAAGCCTCGTGGGAAAGCCTCGAGGGACAGCCTCGAGGGAAAGCCACAGATCCCTTGATCCACGTGACAGGAAGCGTGACACTACTGCTGCAGCTCGGGAGGAAAGCGCACGTGCATGTCCCCACTCGAGACGAGGCCTGACTCCCCTGGGGAGACTCAGAAGCACCCCAAGATGCATGGCAACACTGGAGAGGAATCCTCAGGTTCCGGCCCCGACTCCACACAAGGACTGAGGCCCCGGCATGGACGGGAGAGGAATCCCAAGAGGTCCCCTAGCAACTCGCATGGGGACTGGCCTTTCCTGAGGCCACCAGAGCGGGTCCCTGAGGTCCCCGTCGTAACTCGAGAAGACCTGCCGCAACTCGAGAAAATCCAGGAGGTTCTCCCCTCCAGGCGAGATGAGGCCCATTTCCGCTGAGGCGTCTCGAGGCTGATCACACCTCACCTCTGGAACTTCGAAAGGGTCCTCCACACCCTTGGTGCAAATCAAGAAGTTCCCCGACATACCCGTCTCCACTCGAGAGGAATCACGAGGGTCCCGCCCACATCCAGAGGAGCCCCGTTTCCGCCTCGTAGCTCGAGATGAGGGATCCTTTCCCTGCTTCATCGGGAAAGACTTCCCGGCGTTCCCGTCGCATCTCAAGAGGAGGCCCTCTCAACAGGAACGGCGAGAGGAACTCCAGGGTCGTGCCACCATTCCAAGAGTCCCCCAGATGTCTCAGTCCATTCCAGAGGAACCTCTTTTCCCTTCACCGGCTCGTCTTTCACGCCGAGGATCGGGTCACACCAAGGTGGCACGTGGCACAGCCCTGTGGGAAATCCTCGTGGGAAAGCCTCGAGGGACAGCCTCGAGTGAAAGCCACAGATCCCTTGATCCACCTGACAGGAAGCGTGACACTACTGCTGCAGCTCGGGAGGAAATCGCACGTGCATGCCCCCACTCGAGACGAGGCCTGACTCCCCTGGGGAGACTCAGAAGCACCCCAAGATCCATGGCAACACTGGAGAGGAATCCTCAGGTTCCGGCCCCGACTCCACACAAGGACTGAGGCCCCGGCATGGACGGGAGAGGAATCCCGAGAGGTCCCCTAGCAACTCGCATGGGGACTGGCCTTTCCTGAGGCCACCAGAGCGGTTCCCTGAGGTCCCCGTCGTAACTCGAGAAGACCTGCCGCAAGTCGAGAAAATCCAGGAGGTTCTCCCCTCCAGGCGAGATGAGGCCCATTTCCGCTGAGGCGTCTCGAGGCTGATCACACCTCACCTCTGCAACTTCGAAAGGGTCCTTCACACCCTTGGTGCAAATCAAGAAGTTCCCCGACATACCCGTCTCCACTCGAGAGGAATCACGAGAGTCCCGCCCACATCCAGAGGAGCGCCGTTTCCGCCTCGTAGCTCGAGATGAGGGATCCTTTCCCTGCTTCGTCGGGAAAGAGTTCCCGGCGTTCCCGTCGCATCTCAAGAGGAGGCCCTCTCAACAGGAACGGCGAGAGGAACTCCAGGGTCGTGCCACCATTCCAAGAGTCCCCCAGATGTCTCAGTCCATTCCAGAGGAACCTCTTTTCCCTTCACCGGCTCGTCTTTCACGCCGAGGATCGACTCACACCAAGGTGGCACGTGGCACAGCCCTGTGGGAAAGCCTCGTGGGAAAGCCTCGAGGGACAGCCTCGAGGGAAAGCCACAGATCCCTTGATCCACGTGACAGGAAGCGTGACACTACTGCTGCAGCTCGGGAGGAAAGCGCACGTGCATGCCCCCACTCGAGACGAGGCCTGACTCCCCTGGGGAGACTCAGAAGCACCCCAAGATCCATGGCAACACAGGAGAGGAATCCTCAGGTTCCGGCCCCGACTCCACACAAGGACTGAGGCCCCGGCATGGACGGGAGAGGAATCCCGAGAGGTCCCCTAGCAACTCGCATGGGGACTGGCCTTTCCTGAGGCCACCAGAGCGGGTCCCTGAGGTCCCCGTCGTAACTCGAGAAGACCTGCCGCAAGTCGAGAAAATCCAGGAGGTTCTCCCCTCCAGGCGAGATGAGGCCCATTTTCGCTGATGCGTCTCGAGGCTGATCACACCTCACCTCTGGAACTTCGAAAGGGTCCTTCACACCCTTGGTGCAAATCAAGAAGTTCCCCGACATACCCGTCTCCACTCGAGAGGAATCACGAGGGTCCCGCCCACATCCAGAGGAGCCCCGTTTCCGCCTCGTAGCTCGAGATGAGGGATCCTTTCCCTGCTTCGTCGGGAAAGAGTTCCCGGCGTTCCCGTCGCATCTCAAGAGGGGGCCCTCTCAACAGGAACGGCGAGAGGAACTCCAGGGTCGTGCCACCATTCCAAGAGTCCCCCAGATGTCTCAGTCCATTCCAGAGGAACCTCTTTTCCCTTCATCGGCTCGTCTTTCACGCCGAGGATCGACTCACACCAAGGTGGCACGTGGCACAGCCCTGTGGGAAAGCCTCGTGGGAAAGCCTCGAGGGACAGCCTCGAGGGAAAGCCACAGATCCCTTGATCCACGTGACAGGAAGCGTGACACTACTGCTGCAGCTCGGGAGGAAAGCGCACGTGCATGCCCCCACTCGAGACGAGGCCTGACTCCCCTGGGGAGACTCAGAAGCACCCCAAGATCCATGGCAACACTGGAGAGGAATCCTCAGGTTCCGGCCCCGACTCCACACAAGGACTGAGGCCCCGGCATGGACCGGAGAGTAATCCCGAGAGGTCCCCTAGCAACACGCATGGGGACTGGCCTTTCCTGAGGCCACCAGAGCGGGTCCCTGAGGTCCCCGTTGTAACTCGAGAAGACCTGCCGCAACTCGAGAAAATCCAGGAGGTTCTCCCCTCCAGGCGAGATGAGGCCCATTTCCACTGAGGCGTCTCGAGGCTGATCACACCTCACCTCTGGAACTTCGAAAGGGTCCTTCACACCCTTGGTGCAAATCAAGAAGTTCCCCGACATACCCGTCTCCACTCGAGAGGAATCACGAGGGTCCCGCCCACATCCAGAGGAGCGCCGTTTCCGCCTCGTAGCTCGAGATGAGGGATCCTTTCCCTGCTTCGTCGGGAAAGAGTTCCCGGCGTTCCCGTCGCATCTCA
The DNA here is from genome assembly GCF_023091745.1 of Budorcas taxicolor. NCBI lineage: Eukaryota > Metazoa > Chordata > Mammalia > Artiodactyla > Bovidae > Budorcas > Budorcas taxicolor. The sequence continues at coordinate 64,595 of NW_026291637.1, read as the reverse complement.
AGAGGAGGCCCTCTCAACAGGAACGGCGAGAGGAACTCCAGGGTCGTGCCACCATTCCAAGAGTCCCCCAGATGTCTCAGTCCATTCCAGAGGAACCTCTTTTCCCTTCACCGGCTCGTCTTTCACGCCGAGGATCGACTCACACCAAGGTGGCACGTGGCACAGCCCTGTGGGAAAGCCTCGTGGGAAAGCCTCGAGGGACAGCCTCGAGGGAAAGCCACAGATCCCTTGATCCACGTGACAGGAAGCGTGACACTACTGCTGCAGCTCGGGAGGAAAGCGCACGTGCATGTCCCCACTCGAGACGAGGCCTGACTCCCCTGGGGAGACTCAGAAGCACCCCAAGATCCATGGCAACACTGGAGAGGAATCCTCAGGTTCCGGCCCCGACTCCACACAAGGACTGAGGCCCCGGCATGGACGGGAGAGGAATCCTGAGAGGTCCCCTAGCAACTCGCATGGGGACTGGCCTTTCCTGAGGCCACCAGAGCGGGTCCCTGAGGTCCCCGTCGTAACTCGAGAAGACCTGCCGCAACTCGAGAAAATCCAGGAGGTTCTCCCCTCCAGGCGAGATGAGGCCCATTTCCGCTGAGGCGTCTCGAGGCTGATCACACCTCACCTCTGGAACTTCGAAAGGCTCCTTCACACCCTTGGTGCAAATCAAGAAGTTCCCCGACATACCCGTCTCCACTCGAGAGGAATCACGAGGGTCCCGCCCACATCGAGAGGAGCCCCGTTTCCGCCTCGTTGCTCGAGATGAGGGATCCTTTCCCTGCTTCGTCGGGAAAGAGTTCCCGGCGTTCCCGTCGCATCTCAAGAGGAGGCCCTCTCAACAGGAACGGCGAGAGGAACTCCAGAGTCGTGCCACCATTCCAAGAGTCCGCCAGATGTCTCAGTCTATTCCAGAGGAACCTCTTTTCCCTTCACCGGCTCGTCTTTCACGCCGAGGATCGACTCACACCAAGGTGGCACGTGGCACAGCCCTGTGGGAAAGCCTCGTGGGAAAGCCTCGAGGGACAGCCTCGAGGGAAAGCCACAGATCCCTTGATCCACGTGACAGGAAGCGTGACACTACTGCTGCAGCTCGGGAGGAAAGCGCACGTGCATGTCCCCACTCGAGACGAGGCCTGACTCCCCTGGGGAGACTCAGAAGCACCCCAAGATGCATGGCAACACTGGAGAGGAATCCTCAGGTTCCGGCCCCGACTCCACACAAGGACTGAGGCCCCGGCATGGACGGGAGAGGAATCCCAAGAGGTCCCCTAGCAACTCGCATGGGGACTGGCCTTTCCTGAGGCCACCAGAGCGGGTCCCTGAGGTCCCCGTCGTAACTCGAGAAGACCTGCCGCAACTCGAGAAAATCCAGGAGGTTCTCCCCTCCAGGCGAGATGAGGCCCATTTCCGCTGAGGCGTCTCGAGGCTGATCACACCTCACCTCTGGAACTTCGAAAGGGTCCTCCACACCCTTGGTGCAAATCAAGAAGTTCCCCGACATACCCGTCTCCACTCGAGAGGAATCACGAGGGTCCCGCCCACATCCAGAGGAGCCCCGTTTCCGCCTCGTAGCTCGAGATGAGGGATCCTTTCCCTGCTTCATCGGGAAAGACTTCCCGGCGTTCCCGTCGCATCTCAAGAGGAGGCCCTCTCAACAGGAACGGCGAGAGGAACTCCAGGGTCGTGCCACTATTCCAAGAGTCCCCCAGATGTCTCAGTCCATTCCAGAGGAACCTCTTTTCCCTTCACCGGCTCGTCTTTCACGCCGAGGATCGGCTCACACCAAGGTGGCACGTGGCACAGCCCTGTGGGAAAGCCTCGTGGGAAAGCCTCGAGGGACAGCCTCGAGTGAAAGCCACAGATCCCTTGATCCACCTGACAGGAAGCGTGACACTACTGCTGCAGCTCGGGAGGAAAGCGCACGTGCATGCCCCCACTCGAGACGAGGCCTGACTCCCCTGGGGAGACTCAGAAGCACCCCCAAGATCCATGGCAACACTGGAGAGGAATCCTCAGGTTCCGGCCCCGACTCCACACAAGGACTGAGGCCCCGGCATGGACGGGAGAGGAATCCCGAGAGGTCCCCTAGCAACTCGCATGGGGACTGGCCTTTCCTGAGGCCACCAGAGCGGTTCCCTGAGGTCCCCGTCGTAACTCGAGAAGACCTGCCGCAAGTCGAGAAAATCCAGGAGGTTCTCCCCTCCAGGCGAGATGAGGCCCATTTCCGCTGAGGCGTCTCGAGGCTGATCACACCTCACCTCTGCAACTTCGAAAGGGTCCTTCACACCCTTGGTGCAAATCAAGAAGTTCCCCGACATACCCGTCTCCACTCGAGAGGAATCACGAGGGTCCCGCCCACATCCAGAGGAGCGCCGTTTCCGCCTCGTAGCTCGAGATGAGGGATCCTTTCCCTGCTTCGTCGGGAAAGAGTTCCCGGCGTTCCCGTCGCATCTCAAGAGGAGGCCCTCTCAACAGGAACGGCGAGAGGAACTCCAGGGTCGTGCCACCATTCCAAGAGTCCCCCAGATGTCTCAGTCCATTCCAGAGGAACCTCTTTTCCCTTCACCGGCTCGTCTTTCACGCCGAGGATCGACTCACACCAAGGTGGCACGTGGCACAGCCCTGTGGGAAAGCCTCGTGGGAAAGCCTCGAGGGACAGCCTCGAGGGAAAGCCACAGATCCCTTGATCCACGTGACAGGAAGCGTGACACTACTGCTGCAGCTCGGGAGGAAAGCGCACGTGCATGCCCCCACTCGAGACGAGGCCTGACTCCCCTGGGGAGACTCAGAAGCACCCCAAGATCCATGGCAACACAGGAGAGGAATCCTCAGGTTCCGGCCCCGACTCCACACAAGGACTGAGGCCCCGGCATGGACGGGAGAGGAATCCCGAGAGGTCCCCTAGCAACTCCCATGGGGACTGGCCTTTCCTGAGGCCACCAGAGCGGGTCCCTGAGGTCCCCGTCGTAACTCGAGAAGACCTGCCGCAAGTCGAGAAAATCCAGGAGGTTCTCCCCTCCAGGCGAGATGAGGCCCATTTTCGCTGATGCGTCTCGAGGCTGATCACACCTCACCTCTGGAACTTCGAAAGGGTCCTTCACACCCTTGGTGCAAATCAAGAAGTTCCCCGACATACCCGTCTCCACTCGAGAGGAATCACGAGGGTCCCGCCCACATCCAGAGGAGCCCCGTTTCCGCCTCGTAGCTCGAGATGAGGGATCCTTTCCCTGCTTCGTCGGGAAAGAGTTCCCGGCGTTCCCGTCGCATCTCAAGAGGAGGCCCTCTCAACAGGAACGGCGAGAGGAACTCCAGGGTCGTGCCACCATTCCAAGAGTCCCCCAGATGTCTCAGTCCATTCCAGAGGAACCTCTTTTCCCTTCACCGGCTCGTCTTTCACGCCGAGGATCGACTCACACCAAGGTGGCACGTGGCACAGCCCTGTGGGAAAGCCTCGTGGGAAAGCCTCGAGGGACAGCCTCGAGGGAAAGCCACAGATCCCTTGATCCACGTGACAGGAAGCGTGACACTACTGCTGCAGCTCGGGAGGAAAGCGCACGTGCATGTCCCCACTCGAGACGAGGCCTGACTCCCCTGGGGAGACTCAGAAGCACCCCAAGATCCATGGCAACACTGGAGAGGAATCCTCAGGTTCCGGCCCCGACTCCACACAAGGACTGAGGCCCCGGCATGGACGGGAGAGGAATCCCGAGAGGTCCCCTAGCAACTCGCATGGGGACTGGCCTTTCCTGAGGCCACCAGAGCGGGTCCCTGAGGTCCCCGTCGTAACTCGAGAAGACCTGCCGCAAGTCGAGAAAATCCAGGAGGTTCTCCCCTCCAGGCGAGATGAGGCCCATTTTCGCTGATGCGTCTCGAGGCTGATCACACCTCACCTCTGGAACTTCGAAAGGGTCCTTCACACCCTTGGTGCAAATCAAGAAGTTCCCCGACATACCCGTCTCCACTCGAGAGGAATCACGAGGGTCCCGCCCACATCCAGAGGAGCCCCGTTTCCGCCTCGTAGCTCGAGATGAGGGATCCTTTCCCTGCTTCGTCGGGAAAGAGTTCCCGGCGTTCCCGTCGCATCTCAAGAGGAGGCCCTCTCAACAGGAACGGCGAGAGGAACTCCAGGGTCGTGCCACCATTCCAAGAGTCCCCCAGATGTCTCAGTCCATTCCAGAGGAACCTCTTTTCCCTTCACCGGCTCATCTTTCACGCCGAGGATCGACTCACACCAAGGTGGCACGTGGCACAGCCCTGTGGGAAAGCCTCGTGGGAAAGCCTCGAGGGACAGCCTCGAGGGAAAGCCACAGATCCCTTGATCCACGTGACAGGAAGCGTGACACTACTGCTGCAGCTCGGGAGGAAAGCGCACGTGCATGCCCCCACTCGAGACGAGGCCTGACTCCCCTGGGGAGACTCAGAAGCACCCCAAGATCCATGGCAACACTTTAGAGGAATCCTCAGGTTCCGGCCCCGACTCCACACAAGGACTGAGGCCCCGGCATGGACCGGAGAGTAATCCCGAGAGGTCCCCTAGCAACACGCATGGGGACTGGCCTTTCCTGAGGCCACCAGAGCGGGTCTCTGAGGTCCCCGTCGTAACTCGAGAAGACCTGCCGCAACTCGAGAAAATCCAGGAAGTTCTCCCCTCCAGGCGAGATGAGGCCCATTTCCGCTGAGGCGTCTCGAGGCTCATCACACCTCACCTCTCGAACTTCGAAAGGGTCCTTCACACCCTTGGTGCAAATCAAGAAGTTCCCCGACCTAGCCGTCTCCACTCGAGAGGAATCACGAGGGTCCCGCCCACATCCAGAGGAGCGCCGTTTCCGCCTCGTAGCTCGAGATGAGGGATCCTTTCCCTGCTTCGTCGGGAAAGAGTTCCCGGCGTTCCCGTCGCATCTCAAGAGGAGGCCCTCTCAACAGGAACGGCGAGAGGAACTCCAGGGTCGTGCCACCATTCCAAGAGTCCCCCAGATGTCTCAGTCCATTCCAGAGGAACCTCTTTTCCCTTCACCGGCTCGTCTTTCACGCCGAGGATCGACTCACACCAAGGTGGCACGTGGCACAGCCCTGTGGGAAAGCCTCGTGGGAAACCCTCGAGGGACAGCCTCGAGGGAAAGCCACAGATCCCTTGATCCACGTGACAGGAAGCGTGACACTACTGCTGCAGCTCGGGAGGAAAGTGCACGTGCATGCCCCCACTCGAGACGAGGCCTGACTCCCCAGGGGAGACTCAGAAGCACCCCCAGATCCATGGCAACACTGGAGAGGAATCCTCAGGTTCCGGCCCCGACTCCACACAAGGACTGAGGCCCCGGCATGGACGGGAGAGGAATCCCGAGAGGTCCCCTAGCAACTCGCATGGGGACTGGCCTTTCCTGAGGCCACCAGAGCGGGTCCCTGAGGTCTCCGTCGTAACTCGAGAAGACCTGCCGCAACTCGAGAAAATCCAAGAGGTTCTCCCCTCCAGGCGAGATGAGGCCCATTTCCGCTGAGACGTCTCGAGGCTGATCACATCTCACCTCTGGAACTTCGAAAGTCTCCTTCACACCCTTGGTGCAAATCAAGAAGTTCCCCGACATACCCGTCTCCACTCGAGAGGAATCACGAGGGTCCCGCCCACATCCAGAGGAGCCCCGTTTCCGCCTCGTAGTTCGAGATTAGGGATCCTTTCCCTGCTTCGTCGGGAAAGACTTCCCGGCGTTCCCGTCGCATCTCAAGAGGAGGCCCTCTCAACAGGAACGGCGAGAGGAACTCCAGGGTCGTGCCACCATTCCAAGAGTCCCCCAGATGTCTCAGTCCATTCCAGAGGAACCTCTTTTCCCTTCACCGGCTCGTCTTTCACGCCGAGGATCGACTCACATCAAGGTGGCACGTGGCACAGCCCTGTGGGAAAGCCTCGTGGGAAAGCCTCGAGGGACAGCCTCGAGGGAAAGCCACAGATCCCTTGATCCACGTGACAGGAAGCGTGACACTACTGCTGCAGCGCGGGAGGAAAGCGCACGTGCATGCCCCCACTCGAGACGAGGCCTGACTCCCCTGGGGAGACTCAGAAGCACCCCAAGATCCATGGCAACACTGGAGAGGAATCCTCAGGTTCCGGCCCCGACTCCACACAAGGACTGAGGCCCTGGCATGGACGAGAGAGGAATCCCGAGAGGTCCCCTAGCAACACGCATGGGGACTGGCCTTTCCTGAGGCCACCAGAGCGGGTCCCTGAGGTCCCCGTCGTAACTCGAGAAGACCTGCCGCAACTCGAGAAAATCCAGGAGGTTCTCCCCTCCAGGCGAGATGAGGCCCATTTCCGCTGAGGCGTCTCGAGGCTGATCACACCTCACCTCTGCAACTTCGAAAGGGTCCTTCACACCCTTGGTGCAAATCAAGAAGTTCCCCCACCTAGCCGTCTCCACTCGAGAGGAATCACGAGGGTCCCGCTCAAATCCAGAGGACTCCGTTTCCGCCTCGTAGCTCGAGATGAGGGATCCTTTCCCTGCTTTGTCGGTAAAGAGTTCCCGGCGTTCCCGTTGCATCTCAGGAGGATGCCCTCTCAACAGGAATGGCGAGAGGAACTCCAGGGTCGTGCCACCATTCCAAGAGTCCCCCAGATGTCTCAGTCCATTCCAGAGGAACCTCTTTTCCCTTCACCGGCTCGTCTTTCACGCCGAGGATCGACTCACACCAAGGTGGCACGTGGCACAGCCCTGTGGGAAAGCCTCGTGGGAAAGCCTCGAGGGACAGCCTCGAGGGAAAGCCACAGATCCCTTGATCCACGTGACAGGAAGCGTGACACTACTGCTGCAGCTCGGGAGGAAAGCGCACGTGCATGCCCCCACTCGAGACGAGGCCTGACTCCCCTGGGGAGACTCAGAAGCACCCCAAGATCCATGGCAACACTGGAGAGGAATCCTCACGTTCCGGCCCCGACTCCACACAAGGACTGAGGCCCCGGCATGGACGGGAGAGGAATCCCGAGAGGTCCCCTAGCAACTCGCATTGGGACTGGCCTTTCCTGAGGCCACCAGAGCGGGTCCCTGAGGTCCCCGTCGTAACTCGAGAAGACCTGCCGCAACTCAAGAAAATCCAGGAGGTTCTCCCTTCCAGGCGAGATGAGGCCCATTTCCGCTGAGGCGTCTCGAGGCTGATCACACCTCACCTCTGGAACTTCGAAAGGGTCCTTCACACCCTTGGTGCAAATCAAGAAGTTCCCCGACATACCCGTCTCCACTCGAGAGGAATCACGAGGGTCCCGCCCACATCCAGAGGAGCCCCGTTTCCGCCTCGTAGCTCGAGATGAGGGATCCTTTCCCTGCTTCGTCCGGAAAGAGTTCCCGGCGTTCCCGTCGCATCTCAAGAGGAGGCCCTCTCAACAGGAACGGCGAGAGGAACTCCAGGGTCGTGCCACCATTCCAAGAGTCCCCCAGATGTCTCAGTCCATTCCAGAGGAACCTCTTTTCCCTTCACCGGCTCGTCTTTCACACTGAGGATCGACTCACACCAAGGTGGCACGTGGCACAGCCCTGTGGGAAAGCCTCGTGGGAAAGCCTCGAGGGACAGCCTCGAGGGAAAGCCACAGATCCCTTGATCCACGTGACAGGAAGCGTGACACTACTGCTGCAGCTCGGGAGGAAAGCGCACGAGCATGCCCCCACTCGAGACGAGGCCTGACTCCCCTGGGGAGACTCAGAAGCACACCAAGATCCATGGCAACACTGGAGAGGAATCCTCAGGTTCCGGCCCCGACTCCACACAAGGACTGAGGCCCCGGCATGGACGGGAGAGGAATCCCGAGAGGTCCCCTAGCAACTCGCATGGGGACTGTCGTTTCCTGAGGCCACCAGAGCGGGTCCCTGAGGTCCCCGTCGTAACTCGAGAAGACCTGCCGCAACTCGAGAAAATCCTGGAGCTTCTCCCCTCCAGGCGAGATGAGGCCCATTTCCGCTGAGGCGTCTCGAGGCTGATCACACCTCACCTCTGGAACTTCGAAAGGCTCCTTCACACCCTTGGTGCAAATCAAGAAGTTCCCCGACCTAGCCGTCTCCACACGAGAGGAATCACGAGGGTCCTTCCCACATCCCGAGGACCCCGTTTCCGCCTCGTAGCTCGAGATGAGGGATCCTTTCCCTGCTTCGTCGGGAAAGAGTTCCCGGCGTTCCCGTCGCATCTCAAGAGGAGGCCCTCTCAACAGGAACGGCGAGAGGAACTCCAGGGTCGTGCCACCATTCCAAGAGTCCCCCAGATGTCTCAGTCCATTCCAGAGGAACCTCTTTTCCCTTCACCGGCTCATCTTTCACGCCGAGGATCGACTCACACCAAGGTGGCACGTGGCACAGCCCTGTGGGAAAGCCTCGTGGGAAAGCCTCGAGGGACAGCCTCGAGGGAAAGCCACAGATCCCTTGATCCACGTGACAGGAAGCGTGACACTACTGCTGCCGCTCGGGAGGAAAGCGCACGTGCATGCCCCCACTCGAGACGAGGCCTGACTCCCCAGGGGAGACTCAGAAGCACCCCAAGATCCATGGCAACACTGGAGAGGAATCCTCAGGTTCCGGCCCCGACTCCACACAAGGACTGAGGCCCTGGCATGGACGAGAGAGGAATCCCGAGAGGTCCCCTAGCAACACGCATGGGGACTGGCCTTTCCTGAGGCCACCAGAGCGGGTCCCTGAGGTCCCCGTCGTAACTCGAGAAGACCTGCCGCAACTCGAGAAAATCCAGGAGGTTCTCCCCTCCAGGCGAGATGAGGCCCATTTCCGCTGAGGCGTCTCGAGGCTGATCACACCTCACCTCTGCAACTTCGAAAGGGTCCTTCACACCCTTGGTGCAAATCAAGAAGTTCCCCGACATACCCGTCTCCACTCGAGAGGAATCACGAGGGTCCCGCTCAAATCCAGAGGACTCCGTTTCCGCCTCGTAGCTCGAGATGAGGGATCCTTTCCCTGCTTTGTCGGGAAAGAGTTCCCGGCGTTCCTGTTGCATCTCAGGAGGAGGCCCTCTCAACAGGAACGGCGAGAGGAACTCCAGGGTCGTGCCACCATTCCAAGAGTCCCCCAGATGTCTCAGTCCATTCCAGAGGAACCTCTTTTCCCTTCACCGGCTCGTCTTTCACGCCGAGGATCGACTCACACCAAGGTGGCACGTGGCACAGCCCTGTGGGAAAGCCTCGTGGGAAAGCCTCGAGGGACAGCCTTGAGGGAAAGCCACAGATCCCTTGATCCACGTGACAGGAAGCGTGACACTACTGCTGCAGCTCGGGAGGAAAGCGCACGTGCATGCCCCCACTCGAGACGAGGCCTGACTCCCCTGGGGAGACTCAGGAGCACCCCAAGATCCATGGCAACACTGGAGAGGAATCCTCAGGTTCCGGCCCCGACTCCACACAAGGACTGAGGCCCCGGCATGGACGGGAGAGGAATCCCGAGAGGTCCCCTAGCAACTCGCATGGGGACTGGCGTTTCCTGAGGCCACCAGAGCGGGTCCCTGAGGTCCCCGTCGTAACTCGAGAAGACCTGCCGCAACTCGAGAAAATCCTGGAGCTTCTCCCCTCCAGGCGAGATGAGGCCCATTTCCGCTGAGGCGTCTCGAGGCTGATCACACCTCACCTCTGGAACTTCGAAAGGCTCCTTCACACCCTTGGTGCAAATCAAGAAGTTCCCCGACATACGCGTCTCCACTCGAGAGGAATCACGAGGGTCCCGCCCACATCCAGAGGAGCCCCGTTTCCGCCTCATAGCTCGAGATGAGGGATCCTTTCCCTGCTTCGTCGGGAAAGAGTTCCCGGCGTTCCCGTCGCATCTCAAGAGGAGGCCCTCTCAACAGGAACGGCGAGAGGAACTCCAGGGTCGTGCCACCATTCGAAGAGTCCCCCAGATGTCTCAGTCCATTCCAGAGGAACCTCTTTTCCCTTCACCGGCTCGTCTTTCACGCCGAGGATCGACTCACACCAAGGTGGCACGTGGCACAGCCCTGTGGGAAAGCCTCGTGGGAAAGCCTCGAGGGACAGCCTCGAGGGAAAGCCACAGATCCCTTGATCCACGTGACAGGAAGCGTGACACTACTGCTGCAGCTCGGGAGGAAAGCGCACGTGCATGCCCCCACTCGAGACGAGGCCTGACTCCCCTGGGGAGACTCAGAAGCACCCCAAGATCCATGGCAACACTTTAGAGGAATCCTCAGGTTCCGGCCCCGACTCCACACAAGGACTGAGGCCCCGGCATGGACCGGAGAGTAATCCCGAGAGGTCCCCTAGCAACACGCATGGGGACTGGCCTTTCCTGAGGCCACCAGAGCGGGTCCCTGAGGTCCCCGTTGTAACTCGAGAAGACCTGCCGCAACTCGAGAAAATCCAGGAGGTTCTCCCCTCCAGGCGAGATGAGGCCCATTTCCACTGAGGCGTCTCGAGGCTGATCACACCTCACCTCTGGAACTTAGAAAGGGTCCTTCACACCCTTGGTGCAAATCAAGAAGTTCCCCGACATACCCGTCTCCACTCGAGAGGAATCACGAGGGTCCCGCCCACATCCAGAGGAGCGCCGTTTCCGCCTCGTAGCTCGAGATGAGGGATCCTTTCCCTGCTTCGTCGGGAAAGAGTTCCCGGCGTTCCCGTCGCATCTCAAGAGGAGGCCCTCTCAACAGGAACGGCGAGAGGAACTCCAGGGTCGTGCCACTATTCCAAGAGTCCCCCAGATGTCTCAGTCCATTCCAGAGGAACCTCTTTTCCCTTCACCGGCTCGTCTTTCACGCCGAGGATCGACTCACACCAAGGTGGCACGTGGCACAGCCCTGTGGGAAAGCCTCGTGGGAAAGCCTCGAGGGACAGCCTTGAGGGAAAGCCACAGATCCCTTGATCCACGTGACAGGAAGCGTGACACTACTGCTGCAGCTCGGGAGGAAAGCGCACGTGCATGCCCCCACTCGAGACGAGGCCTGACTCCCCTGGGGAGACTCAGGAGCACCCCAAGATCCATGGCAACACTGGAGAGGAATCCTCAGGTTCCGGCCCCGACTCCACACAAGGACTGAGGCCCCGGCATGGACGGGAGAGGAATCCCGAGAGGTCCCCTAGCAACTCGCATGGGGACTGGCGTTTCCTGAGGCCACCAGAGCGGGTCCCTGAGGTCCCCGTCGTAACTCGAGAAGACCTGCCGCAACTCGAGAAAATCCTGGAGCTTCTCCCCTCCAGGCGAGATGAGGCCCATTTCCGCTGAGGCGTCTCGAGGCTGATCACACCTCACCTCTGGAACTTCGAAAGGCTCCTTCACACCCTTGGTGCAAATCAAGAAGTTCCCCGACATACGCGTCTCCACTCGAGAGGAATCACGAGGGTCCCGCCCACATCCAGAGGAGCCCCGTTTCCGCCTCGTAGCTCGAGATGAGGGATCCTTTCCCTGCTTCGTCGGGAAAGAGTTCCCGGCGTTCCCGTCGCATCTCAAGAGGAGGCCCTCTCAACAGGAACGGCGAGAGGAACTCCAGGGTCGTGCCACCATTCGAAGAGTCCCCCAGATGTCTCAGTCCATTCCAGAGGAACCTCTTTTCCCTTCACCGGCTCGTCTTTCACGCCGAGGATCGACTCACACCAAGGTGGCACGTGGCACAGCCCTGTGGGAAAGCCTCGTGGGAAAGCCTCGAGGGACAGCCTCGAGGGAAAGCCACAGATCCCTTGATCCACGTGACAGGAAGCGTGACACTACTGCTGCAGCTCGGGAGGAAAGCGCACGTGCATGCCCCCACTCGAGACGAGGCCTGACTCCCCTGGGGAGACTCAGAAGCACCCCAAGATCCATGGCAACACTTTAGAGGAATCCTCAGGTTCCGGCCCCGACTCCACACAAGGACTGAGGCCCCGGCATGGACCGGAGAGTAATCCCGAGAGGTCCCCTAGCAACACGCATGGGGACTGGCCTTTCCTGAGGCCACCAGAGCGGGTCCCTGAGGTCCCCGTTGTAACTCGAGAAGACCTGCCGCAACTCGAGAAAATCCAGGAGGTTCTCCCCTCCAGGCGAGATGAGGCCCATTTCCACTGAGGCGTCTCGAGGCTGATCACACCTCACCTCTGGAACTTAGAAAGGGTCCTTCACACCCTTGGTGCAAATCAAGAAGTTCCCCGACATACCCGTCTCCACTCGAGAGGAATCACGAGGGTCCCGCCCACATCCAGAGGAGCGCCGTTTCCGCCTCGTAGCTCGAGATGAGGGATCCTTTCCCTGCTTCGTCGGGAAAGAGTTCCCGGCGTTCCCGTCGCATCTCAAGAGGAGGCCCTCTCAACAGGAACGGCGAGAGGAACTCCAGGGTCGTGCCACTATTCCAAGAGTCCCCCAGATGTCTCAGTCCATTCCAGAGGAACCTCTTTTCCCTTCACCGGCTCGTCTTTCACGCCGAGGATCGACTCACACCAAGGTGGCACGTGGCACAGCCCTGTGGGAAAGCCTCGTGGGAAAGCCTCGAGGGACAGCCTCGAGGGAAAGCCACAGATCCCTTGATCCACGTGACAGGAAGCGTGACACTACTGCTGCAGCTCGGGAGGAAAGCGCACGTGCATGCCCCAACTCGAGACGAGGCCTGACTCCCCTGGGGAGACTCAGAAGCACCCCAAGATCCTTGGCAACACTGGAGAGGAAGCCTCAGGTTCCGGCCCCGACTCCACACAAGGACTGAGGCCCTGGCATGGACGGGAGAGGAATCCCGAGAGGTCCCCTAGCAACTCGCATGGGGACTGGCCTTTCCTGAGGCCACCAGAGCGGGTCTCTGAGGTCCCCGTCGTAACTCGAGAAGACCTGCCGCAACTCGAGAAAATCCAGGAAGTTCTCCCCTCCAGGCGAGATGAGGCCCATTTCCGCTGAGGCGTCTCGAGGCTCATCACACCTCACCTCTCGAACTTCGAAAGGGTCCTTCACACCCTTGGTGCAAATCAAGAAGTTCCCCGACCTAGCCGTCTCCACTCGAGAGGAATCACGAGGGTCCCGCCCACATCCAGAGGAGCGCCGTTTCCGCCTCGTAGCTCGAGATGAGGGATCCTTTCCCTGCTTCGTCGGGAAAGAGTTCCCGGCGTTCCCGTCGCATCTCAAGAGGAGGCCCTCTCAACAGAAACGGCGAGAGGAACTCCAGGGTCGTGCCACCATTCCAAGAGTCCCCCAGATGTCTCAGTCCATTCCAGAGGAACCTCTTTTCCCTTCACCGGCTCGTCTTTCACGCCGAGGATCGACTCACACCAAGGTGGCACGTGGCACAGCCCTGTGGGAAAGCCTCGTGGGAAAGCCTCGAGGGACAGCCTTGAGGGAAAGCCACAGATCCCTTGATCCACGTGACAGGAAGCGTGACACTACTGCTGCAGCTCGGGAGGAAAGCGCACGTGCATGCCCCCACTCGAGACGAGGCCTGACTCCCCTGGGGAGACTCAGGAGCACCCCAAGATCCATGGCAACACTGGAGAGGAATCCTCAGGTTCCGGCCCCGACTCCACACAAGGACTGAGGCCCCGGCATGGACGGGAGAGGAATCCCGAGAGGTCGCCTAGCAACTCGCATGGGGACTGGTGTTTCCTGAGGCCACCAGAGCGGGTCCCTGAGGTCCCCGTCGTAACTCGAGAAGACCTGCCGCAACTCGAGAAAATCCTGGAGCTTCTCCGCTCCAGGCGAGATGAGGCCCATTTCCGCTGAGGCGTCTCGAGGCTGATCACACCTCACCTCTGGAACTTCGAAAGGCTCCTTCACACCCTTGGTGCAAATCAAGAAGTTCCCCGACATACGCGTCTCCACTCGAGAGGAATCACGAGGGTCCCGCCCACATCCAGAGGAGCCCCGTTTCCGCCTCGTAGCTCGAGATTAGGGATCCTTTCCCTGCTTCGTCGGGAAAGACTTCCCGGCGTTCCCGTCGCAACTCAAGAGGAGGCCCTCTCAACAGGAACGGCGAGAGGAACTCCAGGGTCGTGCCACCATTCCAAGAGTCCCCCAGATGTCTCAGTCCATTCCAGAGGAACCTCTTTTCCCTTCACCGGCTCGTCTTTCACGCCGAGGATCGACTCACATCAAGGTGGCACGTGGCACAGCCCTGTGGGAAAGCCTCGTGGGAAAGCCTCGAGGGACAGCCTCGAGGGAAAGCCACAGATCCCTTGATCCACGTGACAGGAAGCGTGACACTACTGCTGCAGCTCGGGAGGAAAGCGCACGTGCATGCCCCCACTCGAGACGAGGCCTGACTCCCCTGGGGAGGCTCAGAAGCACCCCAAGATCCATGGCAACACTGGAGAGGAATCCTCAGGTTCCGGCCCCGACTCCACACAAGGACTGAGGCCCTGGCATGGACGAGAGAGGAATCCCGAGAGGTCCCCTAGCAACACGCATGGGGACTGGCCTTTCCTGAGGCCACCAGAGCGGGTCCCTGAGGTCCCCGTCGTAACTCGAGAAGACCTGCCGCAACTCGAGAAAATCCAGGAGGTTCTCCCCTCCAGGCGAGATGAGGCCCATTTCCGCTGAGGCGTCTCGAGGCTGATCACACCTCACCTCTGCAACTTCGAAAGGGTCCTTCACACCCTTGGTGCAAATCAAGAAGTTCCCCCACCTAGCCGTCTCCACTCGAGAGGAATCACGAGGGTCCCGCTCAAATCCAGAGGACTCCGTTTCCGCCTCGTAGCTCGAGATGAGGGATCCTTTCCCTGCTTTGTCGGTAAAGAGTTCCCGGCGTTCCCGTTGCATCTCAGGAGGATGCCCTCTCAACAGGAACGGCGAGAGGAACTCCAGGGTCGTGCCACCATTCCAAGAGTCCCCCAGATGTCTCAGTCCATTCCAGAGGAACCTCTTTTCCCTTCACCGGCTCGTCTTTCACGCCGAGGATCGACTCACACCAAGGTGGCACGTGGCACAGCCCTGTGGGAAAGCCTCGTGGGAAAGCCTCGAGGGACAGCCTCGAGGGAAAGCCACAGATCCCTTGATCCACGTGACAGGAAGCGTGACACTACTGCTGCAGCTCGGGAGGAAAGCGCACGTGCATGCCCCCACTCGAGACGAGGCCTGACTCCCCTGGGGAGACTCAGAAGCACCCCAAGATCCATGGCAACACTGGAGAGGAATCCTCAGGTTCCGGCCCCGACTCCACACAAGGACTGAGGCCCCGGCATGGACGGGAGAGGAATCCCGAGAGGTCCCCTAGCAACTCGCATTGGGACTGGCCTTTCCTGAGGCCACCAGAGCGGGTCCCTGAGGTCCCCGTCGTAACTCGAGAAGACCTGCCGCAACTCAAGAAAATCCAGGAGGTTCTCCCTTCCAGGCGAGATGAGGCCCATTTCCGCTGAGGCGTCTCGAGGCTGATCACACCTCACCTCTGGAACTTCGAAAGGGTCCTTCACACCCTTGGTGCAAATCAAGAAGTTCCCCGACATACCCGTCTCCACTCGAGAGGAATCACGAGGGTCCCGCCCACATCCAGAGGAGCCCCGTTTCCGCCTCGTAGCTCGAGATGAGGGATCCTTTCCCTGCTTCGTCGGGAAAGACTTCCCGGCGTTCCCGTCGCATCTCAAGAGGAGGCCCTCTCAACAGGAACGGCGAGAGGAACTCCAGGGTCGTGCCACCATTCCAAGAGTCCCCCAGATGTCTCAGTCCATTCCAGAGGAACCTCTTTTCCCTTCACCGGCTCGTCTTTCACGCCGAGGATCGACTCACACCAAGGTGGCACGTGGCACAGCCCTGTGGGAAAGCCTCGTGGGAAAGCCTCGAGGGACAGCCTTGAGGGAAAGCCACAGATCCCTTGATCCACGTGACAGGAAGCGTGACACTACTGCTGCAGCTCGGGAGGAAAGCGCACGTGCATGCCCCCACTCGAGACGAGGCCTGACTCCCCTGGGGAGACTCAGGAGCACCCCAAGATCCATGGCAACACTGGAGAGGAATCCTCAGGTTCCGGCCCCGACTCCACACAAGGACTGAGGCCCCGGCATGGACGGGAGAGGAATCCCGAGAGGTCCCCTAGCAACTCGCAAGGGGACTGGTGTTTCCTGAGGCCACCAGAGCGGGTCCCTGAGTTCCCCGTCGTAACTCGAGAAGACCTGCCGCAACTCGAGAAAATCCTGGAGCTTCTCCGCTCCAGGCGAGATGAGGCCCATTTCCGCTGAGGCGTCTCGAGGCTGATCACACCTCACCTCTGGAACTTCGAAAGGCTCCTTCACACCCTTGGTGCAAATCAAGAAGTTCCCCGACATACGCGTCTCCACTCGAGAGGAATCACGAGGGTCCCGCCCACATCCAGAGGAGCCCCGTTTCCGCCTCGTAGCTCGAGATTAGGGATCCTTTCCCTGCTTCGTCGGGAAAGACTTCCCGGCGTTCCCGTCGCAACTCAAGAGGAGGCCCTCTCAACAGGAACGGCGAGAGGAACTCCAGGGTCGTGCCACCATTCCAAGAGTCCCCCAGATGTCTCAGTCCATTCCAGAGGAACCTCTTTTCCCTTCACCGGCTCGTCTTTCACGCCGAGGATCGACTCACATCAAGGTGGCACGTGGCACAGCCCTGTGGGAAAGCCTCGTGGGAAAGCCTCGAGGGACAGCCTCGAGGGAAAGCCACAGATCCCTTGATCCACGTGACAGGAAGCGTGACACTACTGCTGCAGCTCGGGAGGAAAGCGCACGTGCATGCCCCCACTCGAGACGAGGCCTGACTCCCCTGGGGAGACTCAGAAGCACCCCAAGATCCATGGCAACACTGGAGAGGAATCCTCAGGTTCCGGCCCCGACTCCACACAAGGACTGAGGCCCTGGCATGGACGAGAGAGGAATCCCGAGAGGTCCCCTAGCAACACGCATGGGGACTGGCCTTTCCTGAGGCCACCAGAGCGGGTCCCTGAGGTCCCCGTCGTAACTCGAGAAGACCTGCCGCAACTCGAGAAAATCCAGGAGGTTCTCCCCTCCAGGCGAGATGAGGCCCATTTCCGCTGAGGCGTCTCGAGGCTGATCACACCTCACCTCTGCAACTTCGAAAGGGTCCTTCACACCCTTGGTGCAAATCAAGAAGTTCCCCCACCTAGCCGTCTCCACTCGAGAGGAATCACGAGGGTCCCGCTCAAATCCAGAGGACTCCGTTTCCGCCTCGTAGCTCGAGATGAGGGATCCTTTCCCTGCTTTGTCGGTAAAGAGTTCCCGGCGTTCCCGTTGCATCTCAGGAGGATGCCCTCTCAACAGGAACGGCGAGAGGAACTCCAGGGTCGTGCCACCATTCCAAGAGTCCCCCAGATGTCTCAGTCCATTCCAGAGGAACCTCTTTTCCCTTCACCGGCTCGTCTTTCACGCCGAGGATCGACTCACACCAAGGTGGCACGTGGCACAGCCCTGTGGGAAAGCCTCGTGGGAAAGCCTCGAGGGACAGCCTCGAGGGAAAGCCACAGATCCCTTGATCCACGTGACAGGAAGCGTGACACTACTGCTGCAGCTCGGGAGGAAAGCGCACGTGCATGCCCCCACTCGAGACGAGGCCTGACTCCCCTGGGGAGACTCAGAAGCACCCCAAGATCCATGGCAACACTGGAGAGGAATCCTCAGGTTCCGGCCCCGACTCCACACAAGGACTGAGGCCCCGGCATGGACGGGAGAGGAATCCCGAGAGGTCCCCTAGCAACTCGCATTGGGACTGGCCTTTCCTGAGGCCACCAGAGCGGGTCCCTGAGGTCCCCGTCGTAACTCGAGAAGACCTGCCGCAACTCAAGAAAATCCAGGAGGTTCTCCCTTCCAGGCGAGATGAGGCCCATTTCCGCTGAGGCGTCTCGAGGCTGATCACACCTCACCTCTGGAACTTCGAAAGGGTCCTTCACACCCTTGGTGCAAATCAAGAAGTTCCCCGACATACCCGTCTCCACTCGAGAGGAATCACGAGGGTCCCGCCCACATCCAGAGGAGCCCCGTTTCCGCCTCGTAGCTCGAGATGAGGGATCCTTTCCCTGCTTCGTCGGGAAAGAGTTCCCGGCGTTCCCGTCGCATCTCAAGAGGAGGCCCTCTCAACAGGAACGGCGAGAGGAACTCCAGGGTCGTGCCACCATTCCAAGAGTCCCCCAGATGTCTCAGTCCATTCCAGAGGAACCTCTTTTCCCTTCACCGGCTCGTCTTTCACGCCGAGGATCGACTCACACCAAGGTGGCACGTGGCACAGCCCTGTGGGAAAGCCTCGTGGGAAAGCCTCGAGGGACAGCCTTGAGGGAAAGCCACAGATCCCTTGATCCACGTGACAGGAAGCGTGACACTACTGCTGCAGCTCGGGAGGAAAGCGCACGTGCATGCCCCCACTCGAGACGAGGCCTGACTCCCCTGGGGAGACTCAGGAGCACCCCAAGATCCATGGCAACACTGGAGAGGAATCCTCAGGTTCCGGCCCCGACTCCACACAAGGACTGAGGCCCCGGCATGGACGGGAGAGGAATCCCGAGAGGTCCCCTAGCAACTCGCATGGGGACTGGCGTTTCCTGAGGCCACCAGAGCGGGTCCCTGAGGTCTCCGTCGTAACTCGAGAAGACCTGCCGCAACTCGAGAAAATCCTGGAGCTTCTCCGCTCCAGGCGAGATGAGGCCCATTTCCGCTGAGGCGTCTCGAGGCTGATCACACCTCACCTCTGGAACTTCGAAAGGCTCCTTCACACCCTTGGTGCAAATCAAGAAGTTCCCCGACATACGCGTCTCCACTCGAGAGGAATCACGAGGGTCCCGCCCACATCCAGAGGAGCCCCGTTTCCGCCTCGTAGCTCTAGATGAGGGATCCTTTCCCTGCTTCGTCGGGAAAGAGTTCCCGGCGTTCCCGTCGCATCTCAAGAGGAGGCCCTCTCAACAGGAACGGCGAGAGGAACTCCAGGGTCGTGCCACCATTCCAAGAGTCCCCCAGATGTCTCAGTCCATTCCAGAGGAACCTCTTTTCCCTTCACCGGCTCGTCTTTCACGCCGAGGATCGACTCACACCAAGGTGGCACGTGGCACAGCCCTGTGGGAAAGCCTCGTGGGAAAGCCTCGAGGGACAGCCTCGAGGGAAAGCCACAGATCCCTTGATCCACGTGACAGGAAGCGTGACACTACTGCTGCAGCTCGGGAGGAAAGCGCACGTGCATGCCCCCACTCGAGACGAGGCCTGACTCCCCTGGGGAGACTCAGAAGCACCCCAAGATCCATGGCAACACTG
Source organism: Budorcas taxicolor (assembly GCF_023091745.1). Taxonomy (NCBI): domain Eukaryota; kingdom Metazoa; phylum Chordata; class Mammalia; order Artiodactyla; family Bovidae; genus Budorcas; species Budorcas taxicolor. Next base: position 45,469 of record NW_026291637.1, on the reverse strand, counting down.
GAGAGGAATCCTCAGGTTCCGGCCCCGACTCCACACAAGGACTGAGGCCCCGGCATGGACGGGAGAGGAATCCCAAGAGGTCCCCTAGCAACTCGCATGGGGACTGGCCTTTCCTGAGGCCACCAGAGCGGGTCCCTGAGGTCCCCGTCGTAACTCGAGAAGACCTGCCGCAACTCGAGAAAATCCAGGAGGTTCTCCCCTCCAGGCGAGATGAGGCCCATTTCCGCTGAGGCGTCTCGAGGCTGATCACACCTCACCTCTGGAACTTCGAAAGGGTCCTTCACACCCTTGGTGCAAATCAAGAAGTTCCCCGACATACCCGTCTCCACTCGAGAGGAATCACGAGGGTCCCGCCCACATCCAGAGGAGCCCCGTTTCCGCCTCGTAGCTCGAGATGAGGGATCCTTTCCCTGCTTCGTCGGGAAAGAGTTCCCGGCGTTCCCGTCGCATCTCAAGAGGAGGCCCTCTCAACAGGAACGGCGAGAGGAACTCCAGGGTCGTGCCACCATTCCAAGAGTCCCCCAGATGTCTCAGTCCATTCCAGAGGAACCTCTTTTCCCTTCACCGGCTCGTCTTTCACGCCGAGGATCGACTCACACCAAGGTGGCACGTGGCACAGCCCTGTGGGAAAGCCTCGTGGGAAAGCCTCGAGGGACAGCCTTGAGGGAAAGCCACAGATCCCTTGATCCACGTGACAGGAAGCGTGACACTACTGCTGCAGCTCGGGAGGAAAGCGCACGTGCATGCCCCCACTCGAGACGAGGCCTGACTCCCCTGGGGAGACTCAGGAGCACCCCAAGATCCATGGCAACACTGGAGAGGAATCCTCAGGTTCCGGCCCCGACTCCACACAAGGACTGAGGCCCCGGCATGGACGGGAGAGGAATCCCGAGAGGTCCCCTAGCAACTCGCATGGGGACTGGCGTTTCCTGAGGCCACCAGAGCGGGTCCCTGAGGTCTCCGTCGTAACTCGAGAAGACCTGCCGCAACTCGAGAAAATCCTGGAGCTTCTCCGCTCCAGGCGAGATGAGGCCCATTTCCGCTGAGGCGTCTCGAGGCTGATCACACCTCACCTCTGGAACTTCGAAAGGCTCCTTCACACCCTTGGTGCAAATCAAGAAGTTCCCCGACATACGCGTCTCCACTCGAGAGGAATCACGAGGGTCCCGCCCACATCCAGAGGAGCCCCGTTTCCGCCTCGTAGCTCTAGATGAGGGATCCTTTCCCTGCTTCGTCGGGAAAGAGTTCCCGGCGTTCCCGTCGCATCTCAAGAGGAGGCCCTCTCAACAGGAACGGCGAGAGGAACTCCAGGGTCGTGCCACCATTCCAAGAGTCCCCCAGATGTCTCAGTCCATTCCAGAGGAACCTCTTTTCCCTTCACCGGCTCGTCTTTCACGCCGAGGATCGACTCACACCAAGGTGGCACGTGGCACAGCCCTGTGGGAAAGCCTCGTGGGAAAGCCTCGAGGGACAGCCTCGAGGGAAAGCCACAGATCCCTTGATCCACGTGACAGGAAGCGTGACACTACTGCTGCAGCTCGGGAGGAAAGCGCACGTGCATGCCCCCACTCGAGACGAGGCCTGACTCCCCTGGGGAGACTCAGAAGCACCCCAAGATCCATGGCAACACTGGAGAGGAATCCTCAGGTTCCGGCCCCGACTCCACACAAGGACTGAGGCCCCGGCATGGACGGGAGAGGAATCCCGAGAGGTCCCCTAGCAACTCGCATGGGGACTGGCCTTTCCTGAGGCCACCAGAGCGGGTCCCTGAGGTCCCCGTCGTAACTCGAGAAGACCTGCCGCAACTCGAGAAAATCCAGGAGGTTCTCCCCTCCAGGCGAGATGAGGCCCATTTCCGCTGAGGCGTCTCGAGGCTGATCACACCTCACCTCTGGAACTTCGAAAGGGTCCTTCACACCCTTGGTGCAAATCAAGAAGTTCCCCGACATACCCGTCTCCACTCGAGAGGAATCACGAGGGTCCCGCCCACATCCAGAGGAGCCCCGTTTCCGCCTCGTAGCTCGAGATGAGGGATCCTTTCCCTGCTTCGTCGGGAAAGAGTTCCCGGCGTTCCCGTCGCATCTCAAGAGGAGGCCCTCTCAACAGGAACGGCGAGAGGAACTCCAGGGTCGTGCCACCATTCCAAGAGTCCCCCAGATGTCTCAGTCCATTCCAGAGGAACCTCTTTTCCCTTCACCGGCTCGTCTTTCACGCCGAGGATCGACTCACACCAAGGTGGCACGTGGCACAGCCCTGTGGGAAAGCCTCGTGGGAAAGCCTCGAGGGACAGCCTCGAGGGAAAGCCACAGATCCCTTGATCCACGTGACAGGAAGCGTGACACTACTGCTGCAGCTCGGGAGGAAAGCGCACGTGCATGTCCCCACTCGAGACGAGGCCTGACTCCCCTGGGGAGACTCAGAAGCACCCCAAGATCCATGGCAACACTGGAGAGGAATCCTCAGGTTCCGGCCCCGACTCCACACAAGGACTGAGGCCCCGGCATGGACGGGAGAGGAATCCCAAGAGGTCCCCTAGCAACTCGCATGGGGACTGGCCTTTCCTGAGGCCACCAGAGCGGGTCCCTGAGGTCCCCGTCGTAACTCGAGAAGACCTGCCGCAACTCGAGAAAATCCAGGAGGTTCTCCCCTCCAGGCGAGATGAGGCCCATTTCCGCTGAGGCGTCTCGAGGCTGATCACACCTCACCTCTGGAACTTCGAAAGGCTCCTTCACACCCTTGGTGCAAATCAAGAAGTTCCCCGACATACCCGTCTCCACTCGAGAGGAATCACGATGGTCCCGCGCACATCCAGAGGAGCGCCGTTTCCGCCTCGTAGCTCGAGATGAGGGATCCTTTCCCTGCTTCGTCGGGAAAGAGTTCCCGGCGTTCCCGTCGCATCTCAAGAGGAGGCCCTCTCAACAGGAACGGCGAGAGGAACTCCAGGGTCGTGCCACCATTCCAAGAGTCCCCCAGATGTCTCAGTCCATTCCAGAGGAACCTCTTTTCCCTTCACCGGCTCGTCTTTCACGCCGAGGATCGACTCACACCAAGGTGGCACGTGGCACAGCCCTGTGGGAAAGCCTCGTGGGAAAGCCTCGAGGGACAGCCTCGAGGGAAAGCCACAGATCCCTTGATCCACGTGACAGGAAGCGTGACACTACTGCTGCAGCTCGGGAGGAAAGCGCACGTGCATGCCCCCACTCGAGACGAGGCCTGACTCCCCTGGGGAGACTCAGAAGCACCCCAAGATCCATGGCAACACTGGAGAGGAATCCTCAGGTTCCGGCCCCGACTCCACACAAGGACTGAGGCCCCGGCATGGACGGGAGAGGAATCCCGAGAGGTCCCCTAGCAACTCGCATGGGGACTGGCCTTTCCTGAGGCCACCAGAGCGGGTCCCTGAGGTCCCCGTCGTAACTCGAGAAGACCTGCCGCAACTCGAGAAAATCCAGGAGGTTCTACCCTCCAGGCGAGATGAGGCCCATTTCCGCTGAGGCGTCTCGAGGCTGATCACACCTCACCTCTGGAACTTCGGAAGGGTCCTTCACACCCTTGGTGCAAATCAAGAAGTTCCCCGACATACCCGTCTCCACTCGAGAGGAATCACGAGGGTCCCGCCCACATCCAGAGGAGCGCCGTTTCCGCCTCGTAGCTCGAGATGAGGGATCCTTTCCCTGCTTCGTCGGGAAAGAGTTCCCGGCCTTCCCGTCGCATCTCAAGAGGAGGCCCTCTCAACAGGAACGGCGAGAGGAACTCCAGGGTCGTGCCACCATTCCAAGAGTCCCCCAGATGTCTCAGTCCATTCCAGAGGAACCTCTTTTCCCTTCACCGGCTCGTCTTTCACGCCGAGGATCGACTCACACCAAGGTGGCACGTGGCACAGCCCTGTGGGAAAGCCTCGTGGGAAAGCCTCGAGGGACAGCCTCGAGGGAAAGCCACAGATCCCTTGATCCACGTGACAGGAAGCGTGACACTACTGCTGCAGCTCGGGAGGAAAGCGCACGTGCATGTCCCCACTCGAGACGAGGCCTGACTCCCCTGGGGAGACTCAGAAGCACCCCAAGATCCATGGCAACACTGGAGAGGAATCCTCAGGTTCCGGCCCCGACTCCACACAAGGACTGAGGCCCCGGCATGGACGGGAGAGGAATCCCAAGAGGTCCCCTAGCAACTCGCATGGGGACTGGCCTTTCCTGAGGCCACCAGAGCGGGTCCCTGAGGTCCCCGTCGTAACTCGAGAAGACCTGCCGCAACTCGAGAAAATCCAGGAGGTTCTCCCCTCCAGGCGAGATGAGGCCCATTTCCGCTGAGGCGTCTCGAGGCTGATCAAACCTCACCTCTGGAACTTCGAAAGGCTCCTTCACACCCTTGGTGCAAATCAAGAAGTTCCCCGACATACCCGTCTCCACTCGAGAGGAATCACGATGGTCCCGCGCACATCCAGAGGAGCGCCGTTTCCGCCTCGTAGCTCGAGATGAGGGATCCTTTCCCTGCTTCGTCGGGAAAGAGTTCCCGGCGTTCCCGTCGCATCTCAAGAGGAGGCCCTCTCAACAGGAACGGCGAGAGGAACTCCAGGGTCGTGCCACCATTCCAAGAGTCCCCCAGATGTCTCAGTCCATTCCAGAGGAACCTCTTTTCCCTTCACCGGCTCGTCTTTCACGCCGAGGATCGACTCACACCAAGGTGGCACGTGGCACAGCCCTGTGGGAAAGCCTCGTGGGAAAGCCTCGAGGGACAGCCTCGAGGGAAAGCCACAGATCCCTTGATCCACGTGACAGGAAGCGTGACACTACTGCTGCAGCTCGGGAGGAAAGCGCACGTGCATGCCCCCACTCGAGACGAGGCCTGACTCCCCTGGGGAGACTCAGAAGCACCCCAAGATCCATGGCAACACTGGAGAGGAATCCTCAGGTTCCGGCCCCGACTCCACACAAGGACTGAGGCCCCGGCATGGACGGGAGAGGAATCCCGAGAGGTCCCCTAGCAACTCGCATGGGGACTGGCCTTTCCTGAGGCCACCAGAGCGGGTCCCTGAGGTCCCCGTCGTAACTCGAGAAGACCTGCCGCAACTCGAGAAAATCCAGGAGGTTCTCCCCTCCAGGCGAGATGAGGCCCATTTCCGCTGAGGCGTCTCGAGGCTGATCACACCTCACCTCTGGAACTTCGGAAGGGTCCTTCACACCCTTGGTGCAAATCAAGAAGTTCCCCGACATACCCGTCTCCACTCGAGAGGAATCACGAGGGTCCCGCCCACATCCAGAGGAGCGCCGTTTCCGCCTCGTAGCTCGAGATGAGGGATCCTTTCCCTGCTTCGTCGGGAAAGAGTTCCCGGCCTTCCCGTCGCATCTCAAGAGGAGGCCCTCTCAACAGGAACGGCGAGAGGAACTCCAGGGTCGTGCCACCATTCCAAGAGTCCCCCAGATGTCTCAGTCCATTCCAGAGGAACCTCTTTTCCCTTCACCGGCTCGTCTTTCACGCCGAGGATCGACTCACACCAAGGTGGCACGTGGCACAGCCCTGTGGGAAAGCCTCGTGGGAAAGCCTCGAGGGACAGCCTCGAGGGAAAGCCACAGATCCCTTGATCCACGTGACAGGAAGCGTGACACTACTGCTGCAGCTCGGGAGGAAAGCGCACGTGCATGTCCCCACTCGAGACGAGGCCTGACTCCCCTGGGGAGACTCAGAAGCACCCCAAGATCCATGGCAACACTGGAGAGGAATCCTCAGGTTCCGGCCCCGACTCCACACAAGGACTGAGGCCCCGGCATGGACGGGAGAGGAATCCCAAGAGGTCCCCTAGCAACTCGCATGGGGACTGGCCTTTCCTGAGGCCACCAGAGCGGGTCCCTGAGGTCCCCGTCGTAACTCGAGAAGACCTGCCGCAACTCGAGAAAATCCAGGAGGTTCTCCCCTCCAGGCGAGATGAGGCCCATTTCCGCTGAGGCGTCTCGAGGCTGATCACACCTCACCTCTGGAACTTCGAAAGGCTCCTTCACACCCTTGGTGCAAATCAAGAACTTCCCCGACATACCCGTCTCCACTCGAGAGGAATCACGATGGTCCCGCGCACATCCAGAGGAGCGCCGTTTCCGCCTCGTAGCTCGAGATGAGGGATCCTTTCCCTGCTTCGTTGGGAAAGAGTTCCCGGCGTTCCCGTCGCATCTCAAGAGGAGGCCCTCTCAACAGGAACGGCGAGAGGAACTCCAGGGTCGTGCCACCATTCCAAGAGTCCCCCAGATGTCTCAGTCCATTCCAGAGGAACCTCTTTTCCCTTCACCGGCTCGTCTTTCACGCCGAGGATCGACTCACACCAAGGTGGCACGTGGCACAGCCCTGTGGGAAAGCCTCGTGGGAAAGCCTCGAGGGACAGCCTCGAGGGAAAGCCACAGATCCCTTGATCCACGTGACAGGAAGCGTGACACTACTGCTGCAGCTCGGGAGGAAAGCGCACGTGCATGCCCCCATTCGAGACGAGGCCTGACTCCCCTGGGGAGACTCAGAAGCACCCCAAGATCCATGGCAACACTGGAGAGGAATCCTCAGGTTCCGGCCCCGACTCCACACAAGGACTGAGGCCCCGGCATGGACGGGAGAGGAATCCCGAGAGGTCCCCTAGCAACTCGCATGGGGACTGGCCTTTCCTGAGGCCACCAGAGCGGGTCCCTGAGGTCCCCGTCGTAACTCGAGAAGACCTGCCGCAACTCGAGAAAATCCAGGAGGTTCTCCCCTCCAGGCGAGATGAGGCCCATTTCCGCTGAGGCGTCTCGAGGCTGATCACACCTCACCTCTGGAACTTCGGAAGGGTCCTTCACACCCTTGGTGCAAATCAAGAAGTTCCCCGACATACCCGTCTCCACTCGAGAGGAATCACGAGGGTCCCGCCCACATCCAGAGGAGCGCCGTTTCCGCCTCGTAGCTCGAGATGAGGGATCCTTTCCCTGCTTCGTCGGGAAAGAGTTCCCGGCCTTCCCGTCGCATCTCAAGAGGAGGCCCTCTCAACAGGAACGGCGAGAGGAACTCCAGGGTCGTGCCACCATTCCAAGAGTCCCCCAGATGTCTCAGTCCATTCCAGAGGAACCTCTTTTCCCTTCACCGGCTCGTCTTTCACGCCGAGGATCGACTCACACCAAGGTGGCACGTGGCACTGCCCTGTGGGAAAGCCTCGTGGGAAAGCCTCGAGGGACAGCCTCGAGGGAAAGCCACAGATCCCTTGATCCACGTGACAGGAAGCGTGACACTACTGCTGCAGCTCGGGAGGAAAGCACACGTGCATGCCCCAACTCGAGACGAAGCCTGACTCCCCTGGAGAGTCTCAGAAGCACCCCAAGATCCATGGCAACACTGGAGAGGAATCCTCAGGTTCCGGCCCCGACTCCACACAAGGACTGAGGCCCCGGCATGGACGGGAGAGGAATCCCGAGAGGTCCCCTAGCAACTCGCATGGGGACTGGCCTTTCCTGAGGCCACCAGAGCGGGTCCCTGAGGTCCCCGTCGTAACTCGAGAAGACCTGCCGCAAGTCGAGAAAATCCAGGAGGTTCTCCCCTCCAGGCGAGATGAGGCCCATTTCCGCTGAGGCGTCTCGAGGCTGATCACACCTCACCTCTGGAACTTCGAAAGGGTCCTTCACACCCTTGGTGCAAATCAAGAAGTTCCCCGACATACGCGTCTCCACTCGAGAGGAATCACGAGGGTCCCGCCCACATCCAGAGGATCCCCGTTTCCGCCTCGTAGCTCGAGATGAGGGATCCTTTCCCTGCTTCGTCGGGAAAGAGTTCCCGGCGTTCCCGTCGCATCTCAAGAGGAGGACCTCTCAACAGGAACGGCGAGAGGAACTCCAGGGTCGTGCCACCATTCCAAGAGTCCCCCAGATGTCTCAGTCCATTCCAGAGGAACCTCTTTTCCCTTCACCGGCTCGTCTTTCACGCCGAGGATCGACTCACACCAAGGTGGCACGTGGCACAGCCCTGTGGGAAAGCCTCGTGGGAAAGCCTCGAGGGACAGCCTCGAGGGAAAGCCACAGATCCCTTGATCCACGTGACAGGAAGCGTGACACTACTGCTGCAACTCGGGAGGAAAGCGCACGTGCATGTCCCCACTCGAGACGAGGCCTGACTCCCCTGGGGAGACTCAGAAGCACCCCAAGATCCATGGCAACACTGGAGAGGAATCCTCAGGTTCCGGCCCCGACTCCACACAAGGACTGAGGCCCCGGCATGGACGGGAGAGGAATCCCAAGAGGTCCCCTAGCAACTCGCATGGGGACTGGCCTTTCCTGAGGCCACCAGAGCGGGTCCCTGAGGTCCCCGTCGTAACTCGAGAAGACCTGCCGCAACTCGAGAAAATCCAGGAGGTTCTCCCCTCCAGGCGAGATGAGGCCCATTTCCGCTGAGGCGTCTCGAGGCTGATCACACCTCACCTCTGGAACTTCGAAAGGCTCCTTCACACCCTTGGTGCAAATCAAGAAGTTCCCTGACATACCCGTCTCCACTCGAGAGGAATCACGATGGTCCCGCGCACATCCAGAGGAGCGCCGTTTCCGCCTCGTAGCTCGAGATGAGGGATCCTTTCCCTGCTTCGTCGGGAAAGAGTTCCCGGCGTTCCCGTCGCATCTCAAGAGGAGGCCCTCTCAACAGGAACGGCGAGAGGAACTCCAGGGTCGTGCCACCATTCCAAGAGTCCCCCAGATGTCTCAGTCCATTCCAGAGGAACCTCTTTTCCCTTCACCGGCTCGTCTTTCACGCCGAGGATCGACTCACACCAAGGTGGCACGTGGCACAGCCCTGTGGGAAAGCCTCGTGGGAAAGCCTCGACGGACAGCCTCGAGGGAAAGCCACAGATCCCTTGATCCACGTGACAGGAAGCGTGACACTGCTGCTGCAGCTCGGGAGGAAAGCGCACATGCATGCCCCCACTCGAGACGAGGCCTGACTCCCCTGGGGAGACTCAGAAGCACCCCAAGATCCATGGCAACACTGGAGAGGAATCCTCAGGTTCCAGCCCCGACTCCACACAAGGACTGAGGCCCCGGCATGGACGGGAGAGGAATCCCGAGAGGTCCCCTAGCAACTCGCATGGGGACTGGCCTTTCCTGAGGCCACCAGAGCGGGTCCCTGAGGTCCCCGTCGTAACTCGAGAAGACCTGCCGCAACTCGAGAAAATCCAGGAGGTTCTCCCCTCCAGGCGAGATGAGGCCCATTTCCGCTGAGGCGTCTCGAGGCTGATCACACCTCACCTCTGGAACTTCGGAAGGGTCCTTCACACCCTTGGTGCAAATCAAGAAGTTCCCCGACATACCCGTCTCCACTCGAGAGGAATCACGAGGGTCCCGCCCACATCCAGAGGAGCGCCGTTTCCGCCTCGTAGCTCGAGATGAGGGATCCTTTCCCTGCTTCGTCGGGAAAGAGTTCCCGGCCTTCCCGTCGCATCTCAAGAGGAGGCCCTCTCAACAGGAACGGCGAGAGGAACTCCAGGGTCGTGCCACCATTCCAAGAGTCCCCCAGATGTCTCAGTCCATTCCAGAGGAACCTCTTTTCCCTTCACCGGCTCGTCTTTCACGCCGAGGATCGACTCACACGAAGGTGGCACGTGGCACAGCCCTCTGGGAAAGCCTCGTGGGAAAGCCTCGAGGGACAGCCTCGAGGGAAAGCCACAGATCCCTTGATCCACGTGACAGGAAGCGTGACACTACTGCTGCAGCTCGGGAGGAAAGCGCACGTGCATGTCCCCACTCGAGACGAGGCCTGACTCCCCTGGGGAGACTCAGAAGCACCCCAAGATCCATGGCAACACTGGAGAGGAATCCTCAGGTTCCGGCCCCGACTCCACACAAGGACTGAGGCCCCGGCATGGACGGGAGAGGAATCCCAAGAGGTCCCCTAGCAACTCGCATGGGGACTGGCCTTTCCTGAGGCCACCAGAGCGGGTCCCTGAGGTCCCCGTCGTAACTCGAGAAGACCTGCCGCAACTCGAGAAAATCCAGGAGGTTCTCCCCTCCAGGCGAGATGAGGCCCATTTCCGCTGAGGCGTCTCGAGGCTGATCACACCTCACCTCTGGAACTTCGAAAGGCTCCTTCACACCCTTGGTGCAAATCAAGAAGTTCCCCGACATACCCGTCTCCACTCGAGAGGAATCACGATGGTCCCGCGCACATCCAGAGGAGCGCCGTTTCCGCCTCGTAGCTCGAGATGAGGGATCCTTTCCCTGCTTCGTCGGGAAAGAGTTCCCGGCGTTCCCGTCGCATCTCAAGAGGAGGCCCTCTCAACAGGAACGGCGAGAGGAACTCCAGGGTCGTGCCACCATTCCAAGAGTCCCCCAGATGTCTCAGTCCATTCCAGAGGAACCTCTTTTCCCTTCACCGGCTCGTCTTTCACGCCGAGGATCGACTCACACCAAGGTGGCACGTGGCACAGCCCTGTGGGAAAGCCTCGTGGGAAAGCCTCGAGGGACAGCCTCGAGGGAAAGCCACAGATCCCTTGATCCACGTGACAGGAAGCGTGACACTACTGCTGCAGCTCGGGAGGAAAGCGCACGTGCATGCCCCCACTCGAGACGAGGCCTGACTCCCCTGGGGAGACTCAGAAGCACCCCAAGATCCATGGCAACACTGGAGAGGAATCCTCAGGTTCCGGCCCCGACTCCACACAAGGACTGAGGTCCCCGGCATGGACGGGAGAGGAATCCCGAGAGGTCCCCTAGCAACTCGCATGGGGACTGGCCTTTCCTGAGGCCACCAGAGCGGGTCCCTGAGGTCCCCGTCGTAACTCGAGAAGACCTGCCGCAACTCGAGAAAATCCAGGAGGTTCTCCCCTCCAGGCGAGATGAGGCCCATTTCCGCTGAGGCGTCTCGAGGCTGATCACACCTCACCTCTGGAACTTCGAAAGGCTCCTTCACACCCTTGGTGCAAATCAAGAAGTTCCCCGACATACCCGTCTCCACTCGAGAGGAATCACGATGGTCCCGCGCACATCCAGAGGAGCGCCGTTTCCGCCTCGTAGCTCGAGATGAGGGATCCTTTCCCTGCTTCGTCGGGAAAGAGTTCCCGGCGTTCCGTCGCATCTCAAGAGGAGGCCCTCTCAACAGGAACGGCGAGAGGAACTCCAGGGTCGTGCCACCATTCCAAGAGTCCCCCAGATGTCTCAGTCCATTCCAGAGGAACCTCTTTTCCCTTCACCGGCTCGTCTTTCACGCCGAGGATCGACTCACACCAAGGTGGCACGTGGCACAGCCCTGTGGGAAAGCCTCGTGGGAAAGCCTCGAGGGACAGCCTCGAGGGAAAGCCACAGATCCCTTGATCCACGTGACAGGAAGCGTGACACTACTGCTGCAGCTCGGGAGGAAAGCGCACGTGCATGCCCCCACTCGAGACGAGGCCTGACTCCCCTGGGGAGACTCAGAAGCACCCCAAGATCCATGGCAACACTGGAGAGGAATCCTCAGGTTCCGGCCCCGACTCCACACAAGGACTGAGGCCCCGGCATGGACGGGAGAGGAATCCCGAGAGGTCCCCTAGCAACTCGCATGGGGACTGGCCTTTCCTGAGGCCACCAGAGCGGGTCCCTGAGGTCCCCGTCGTAACTCGAGAAGACCTGCCGCAACTCGAGAAAATCCAGGAGGTTCTCCCCTCCAGGCGAGATGAGGCCCATTTCCGCTGAGGCGTCTCGAGGCTGATCACACCTCACCTCTGGAACTTCGAAAGGGTCCTTCACACCCTTGGTGCAAATCAAGAAGTTCCCCGACATACCCGTCTCCACTCGAGAGGAATCACGAGGGTCCCGCCCACATCCAGAGGAGCGCCGTTTCCGCCTCGTAGCTCGAGATGAGGGATCCTTTCCCTGCTTCGTCGGGAAAGAGTTCCCGGCCTTCCCGTCGCATCTCAAGAGGAGGCCCTCTCAACAGGAACGGCGAGAGGAACTCCAGGGTCGTGCCACCATTCCAAGAGTCCCCCAGATGTCTCAGTCCATTCCAGAGGAACCTCTTTTCCCTTCACCGGCTCGTCTTTCACGCCGAGGATCGACTCACACCAAGGTGGCACGTGGCACAGCCCTGTGGGAAAGCCTCGTGGGAAAGCCTCGAGGGACAGCCTCGAGGGAAAGCCACAGATCCCTTGATCCACGTGACAGGAAGCGTGACACTACTGCTGCAGCTCGGGAGGAAAGCGCACGTGCATGCCCCCACTCGAGACGAGGCCTGACTCCCCTGGGGAGACTCAGAAGCACCCCAAGATCCATGGCAACACTGGAGAGGAATCCTCAGGTTCCGGCCCCGACTCCACACAAGGACTGAGGCCCCGGCATGGACGGCAGAGGAATCCCGAGAGGTCCCCTAGCAACTCGCATGGGGACTGGCCTTTCCTGAGGCCACCAGAGCGGGTCCCTGAGGTCCCCGTCGTAACTCGAGAAGACCTGCCGCAACTCGAGAAAATCCAGGAGGTTCTCCCCTCCAGGCGAGATGAGGCCCATTTCCGCTGAGGCGTCTCGAGGCTGATCACACCTCACCTCTGGAACTTCGAAAGGCTCCTTCACACCCTTGGTGCAAATCAAGAAGTTCCCCGACATACCCGTCTCCACTCGAGAGGAATCACGATGGTCCCACGCACATCCAGAGGAGCGCCGTTTCCGCCTCGTAGCTCGAGATGAGGGATCCTTTCCCTGCTTCGTCGGGAAAGAGTTCCCGGCGTTCCCGTCGCATCTCAAGAGGAGGCCCTCTCAACAGGAACGGCGAGAGGAACTCCAGGGTCGTGCCACCATTCCAAGAGTCCCCCAGATGTCTCAGTCCATTCCAGAGGAACCTCTTTTCCCTTCACCGGCTCGTCTTTCACGCCGAGGATCGACTCACACCAAGGTGGCACGTGGCACAGCCCTGTGGGAAAGCCTCGTGGGAAAGCCTCGAGGGACAGCCTCGAGGGAAAGCCACAGATCCCTTGATCCACGTGACAGGAAGCGTGACACTACTGCTGCAGCTCGGGAGGAAAGCGCACGTGCATGCCCCCACTCGAGACGAGGCCTGACTCCCCTGGGGAGACTCAGAAGCACCCCAAGATCCATGGCAACACTGGAGAGGAATCCTCAGGTTCCGGCCCCGACTCCACACAAGGACTGAGGCCCCGGCATGGACGGGAGAGGAATCCCGAGAGGTCCCCTAGCAACTCGCATGGGGACTGGCCTTTCCTGAGGCCACCAGAGCGGGTCCCTGAGGTCCCCGTCGTAACTCGAGAAGACCTGCCGCAACTCGAGAAAATCCAGGAGGTTCTCCCCTCCAGGCGAGATGAGGCCCATTTCCGCTGAGGCGTCTCGAGGCTGATCACACCTCACCTCTGGAACTTCGGAAGGGTCTTTCACACCCTTGGTGCAAATCAAGAAGTTCCCCGACATACCCGTCTCCACTCGAGAGGAATCACGAGGGTCCCGCCCACATCCAGAGGAGCGCCGTTTCCGCCTCGTAGCTCGAGATGAGGGATCCTTTCCCTGCTTCGTCGGGAAAGAGTTCCCGGCCTTCCCGTCGCAACTCAAGAGGAGGCCCTCTCAACAGGAACGGCGAGAGGAACTCCAGGGTCGTGCCACCATTCCAAGAGTCCCCCAGATGTCTCAGTCCATTCCAGAGGAACCTCTTTTCCCTTCACCGGCTCGTCTTTCACGCCGAGGATCGACTCACACCAAGGTGGCACGTGGCACAGCCCTCTGGGAAAGCCTCGTGGGAAAGCCTCGAGGGACAGCCTCGAGGGAAAGCCACAGATCCCTTGATCCACGTGACAGGAAGCGTGACACTACTGCTGCAGCTCGGGAGGAAAGCGCACGTGCATGCCCCCACTCGAGACGAGGCCTGACTCCCCTGGGGAGACTCAGAAGCACCCCAAGATCCATGGCAACACTTGAGAGGAATCCTCAGGTTCCGGCCCCGACTCCACACAAGGACTGAGGCCCCGGCATGGACGGGAGAGGAATCCCGAGAGGTCCCCTAGCAACTCGCATGGGGACTGGCCTTTCCTGAGGCCACCAGAGCGGGTCCCTGAGGTCCCCGTCGTAACTCGAGAAGACCTGCCGCAACTCGAGAAAATCCAGGAGGTTCTCCCCTCCAGGCGAGATGAGGCCCATTTCCGCTGAGGCGTCTCGAGGCTGATCACACCTCACCTCTGGAACTTCGAAAGGCTCCTTCACACCCTTGGTGCAAATCAAGAAGTTCCCCGACATACCCGTCTCCACTCGAGAGGAATCACGATGGTCCCGCGGCACATCCAGAGGAGCGCCGTTTCCGCCTCGTAGCTCGAGATGAGGGATCCTATCCCTGCTTCGTCGGGAAAGAGTTCCCGGCGTTCCCGTCGCATCTCAAGAGGAGGCCCTCTCAACAGGAACGGCGAGAGGAACTCCAGGGTCGTGCCACCATTCCAAGAGTCCCCCAGATGTCTCAGTCCATTCCAGAGGAACCTCTTTTCCCTTCACCGGCTCGTCTTTCACGCCGAGGATCGACTCACACCAAGGTGGCACGTGGCACAGCCCTGTGGGAAAGCCTCGTGGGAAAGCCTCGAGGGACAGCCTCGAGGGAAAGCCACAGATCCCTTGATCCACGTGACAGGAAGCGTGACACTACTGCTGCAGCTCGGGAGGAAAGCGCACGTGCATGCCCCCACTCGAGACGAGGCCTGACTCCCCTGGGGAGACTCAGAAGCACCCCAAGATCCATGGCAACACTGGAGAGGAATCCTCAGGTTCCGGCCCCGACTCCACACAAGGACTGAGGCCCCGGCATGGACGGGAGAGGAATCCCGAGAGGTCCCCTAGCAACTCGCATGGGGACTGGCCTTTCCTGAGGCCACCAGAGCGGGTCCCTGAGGTCCCCGTCGTAACTCGAGAAGACCTGCCGCAACTCGAGAAAATCCAGGAGGTTCTCCCCTCCAGGCGAGATGAGGCCCATTTCCGCTGAGGCGTCTCGAGGCTGATCACACCTCACCTCTGGAACTTCGAAAGGGTCCTTCACACCCTTGGTGCAAATCAAGAAGTTCCCCGACATACCCGTCTCCACTCGAGAGGAATCACGAGGGTCCCGCCCACATCCAGAGGAGCGCCGTTTCCGCCTCGTAGCTCGAGATGAGGGATCCTTTCCCTGCTTCGTCGGGAAAGAGTTCCCGGCCTTCCCGTCGCATCTCAAGAGGAGGCCCTCTCAACAGGAACGGCGAGAGGAACTCCAGGGTCGTGCCACCATTCCAAGAGTCCCCCAGATGTCTCAGTCCATTCCAGAGGAACCTCTTTTCCCTTCACCGGCTCGTCTTTCACGCCGAGGATCGACTCACACCAAGGTGGCACGTGGCACAGCCCTGTGGGAAAGCCTCGTGGGAAAGCCTCGAGGGACAGCCTCGAGGGAAAGCCACAGATCCCTTGATCCACGTGACAGGAAGCGTGACACTACTGCTGCAGCTCGGGAGGAAAGCGCACGTGCATGCCCCCACTCGAGACGAGGCCTGACTCCCCTGGGGAGACTCAGAAGCACCCCAAGATCCATGGCAACACTGGAGAGGAATCCTCAGGTTCCGGCCCCGACTCCACACAAGGACTGAGGCCCCGGCATGGACGGCAGAGGAATCCCGAGAGGTCCCCTAGCAACTCGCATGGGGACTGGCCTTTCCTGAGGCCACCAGAGCGGGTCCCTGAGGTCCCCGTCGTAACTCGAGAAGACCTGCCGCAACTCGAGAAAATCCAGGAGGTTCTCCCCTCCAGGCGAGATGAGGCCCATTTCCGCTGAGGCGTCTCGAGGCTGATCACACCTCACCTCTGGAACTTCGAAAGGCTCCTTCACACCCTTGGTGCAAATCAAGAAGTTCCCCGACATACCCGTCTCCACTCGAGAGGAATCACGATGGTCCCGCGCACATCCAGAGGAGCGCCGTTTCCGCCTCGTAGCTCGAGATGAGGGATCCTTTCCCTGCTTCGTCGGGAAAGAGTTCCCGGCGTTCCCGTCGCATCTCAAGAGGAGGCCCTCTCAACAGGAACGGCGAGAGGAACTCCAGGGTCGTGCCACCATTCCAAGAGTCCCCCAGATGTCTCAGTCCATTCCAGAGGAACCTCTTTTCCCTTCACCGGCTCGTCTTTCACGCCGAGGATCGACTCACACCAAGGTGGCACGTGGCACAGCCCTGTGGGAAAGCCTCGTGGGAAAGCCTCGAGGGACAGCCTCGAGGGAAAGCCACAGATCCCTTGATCCACGTGACAGGAAGCGTGACACTACTGCTGCAGCTCGGGAGGAAAGCGCACGTGCATGCCCCCACTCGAGACGAGGCCTGACTCCCCTGGGGAGACTCAGAAGCACCCCAAGATCCATGGCAACACTGGAGAGGAATCCTCAGGTTCCGGCCCCGACTCCACACAAGGACTGAGGCCCCGGCATGGACGGGAGAGGAATCCCGAGAGGTCCCCTAGCAACTCGCATGGGGACTGGCCTTTCCTGAGGCCACCAGAGCGGGTCCCTGAGGTCCCCGTCGTAACTCGAGAAGACCTGCCGCAACTCGAGAAAATCCAGGAGGTTCTCCCCTCCAGGCGAGATGAGGCCCATTTCCGCTGAGGCGTCTCGAGGCTGATCACACCTCACCTCTGGAACTTCGGAAGGGTCTTTCACACCCTTGGTGCAAATCAAGAAGTTCCCCGACATACCCGTCTCCACTCGAGAGGAATCACGAGGGTCCCGCCCACATCCAGAGGAGCGCCGTTTCCGCCTCGTAGCTCGAGATGAGGGATCCTTTCCCTGCTTCGTCGGGAAAGAGTTCCCGGCCTTCCCGTCGCAACTCAAGAGGAGGCCCTCTCAACAGGAACGGCGAGAGGAACTCCAGGGTCGTGCCACCATTCCAAGAGTCCCCCAGATGTCTCAGTCCATTCCAGAGGAACCTCTTTTCCCTTCACCGGCTCGTCTTTCACGCCGAGGATCGACTCACACCAAGGTGGCACGTGGCACAGCCCTCTGGGAAAGCCTCGTGGGAAAGCCTCGAGGGACAGCCTCGAGGGAAAGCCACAGATCCCTTGATCCACGTGACAGGAAGCGTGACACTACTGCTGCAGCTCGGGAGGAAAGCGCACGTGCATGCCCCCACTCGAGACGAGGCCTGACTCCCCTGGGGAGACTCAGAAGCACCCCAAGATCCATGGCAACACTTGAGAGGAATCCTCAGGTTCCGGCCCCGACTCCACACAAGGACTGAGGCCCCGGCATGGACGGGAGAGGAATCCCGAGAGGTCCCCTAGCAACTCGCATGGGGACTGGCCTTTCCTGAGGCCACCAGAGCGGGTCCCTGAGGTCCCCGTCGTAACTCGAGAAGACCTGCCGCAACTCGAGAAAATCCAGGAGGTTCTCCCCTCCAGGCGAGATGAGGCCCATTTCCGCTGAGGCGTCTCGAGGCTGATCACACCTCACCTCTGGAACTTCGAAAGGCTCCTTCACACCCTTGGTGCAAATCAAGAAGTTCCCCGACATACCCGTCTCCACTCGAGAGGAATCACGATGGTCCCGCGAACATCCAGAGGAGCGCCGTTTCCGCCTCGTAGCTCGAGATGAGGGATCCTATCCCTGCTTCGTCGGGAAAGAGTTCCCGGCGTTCCCGTCGCATCTCAAGAGGAGGCCCTCTCAACAGGAACGGCGAGAGGAACTCCAGGGTCGTGCCACCATTCCAAGAGTCCCCCAGATGTCTCAGTCCATTCCAGAGGAACCTCTTTTCCCTTCACCGGCTCGTCTTTCACGCCGAGGATCGACTCACACCAAGGTGGCACGTGGCACAGCCCTGTGGGAAAGCCTCGTGGGAAAGCCTCGAGGGACAGCCTCGAGGGAAAGCCACAGATCCCTTGATCCACGTGACAGGAAGCGTGACACTACTGCTGCAGCTCGGGAGGAAAGCGCACGTGCATGCCCCCACTCGAGACGAGGCCTGACTCCCCTGGGGAGACTCAGAAGCACCCCAAGATCCATGGCAACACTGGAGAGGAATCCTCAGGTTCCGGCCCCGACTCCACACAAGGACTGAGGCCCCGGCATGGACGGGAGAGGAATCCCGAGAGGTCCCCTAGCAACTCGCATGGGGACTGGCCTTTCCTGAGGCCACCAGAGCGGGTCCCTGAGGTCCCCGTCGTAACTCGAGAAGACCTGCCGCAACTCGAGAAAATCCAGGAGGTTCTCCCCTCCAGGCGAGATGAGGCCCATTTCCGCTGAGGCGTCTCGAGGCTGATCACACCTCACCTCTGGAACTTCGAAAGGGTCCTTCACACCCTTGGTGCAAATCAAGAAGTTCCCCGACATACCCGTCTCCACTCGAGAGGAATCACGAGGGTCCCGCCCACATCCAGAGGAGCGCCGTTTCCGCCTCGTAGCTCGAGATGAGGGATCCTTTCCCTGCTTCGTCGGGAAAGAGTTCCCGGCCTTCCCGTCGCATCTCAAGAGGAGGCCCTCTCAACAGGAACGGCGAGAGGAACTCCAGGGTCGTGCCACCATTCCAAGAGTCCCCCAGATGTCTCAGTCCATTCCAGAGGAACCTCTTTTCCCTTCACCGGCTCGTCTTTCACGCCGAGGATCGACTCACACCAAGGTGGCACGTGGCACAGCCCTGTGGGAAAGCCTCGTGGGAAAGCCTCGAGGGACAGCCTCGAGGGAAAGCCACAGATCCCTTGATCCACGTGACAGGAAGCGTGACACTACTGCTGCAGCTCGGGAGGAAAGCGCACGTGCATGCCCCCACTCGAGACGAGGCCTGACTCCCCTGGGGAGACTCAGAAGCACCCCAAGATCCATGGCAACACTGGAGAGGAATCCTCAGGTTCCGGCCCCGACTCCACACAAGGACTGAGGCCCCGGCATGGACGGCAGAGGAATCCCGAGAGGTCCCCTAGCAACTCGCATGGGGACTGGCCTTTCCTGAGGCCACCAGAGCGGGTCCCTGAGGTCCCCGTCGTAACTCGAGAAGACCTGCCGCAACTCGAGAAAATCCAGGAGGTTCTCCCCTCCAGGCGAGATGAGGCCCATTTCCGCTGAGGCGTCTCGAGGCTGATCACACCTCACCTCTGGAACTTCGAAAGGCTCCTTCACACCCTTGGTGCAAATCAAGAAGTTCCCCGACATACCCGTCTCCACTCGAGAGGAATCACGATGGTCCCGCGCACATCCAGAGGAGCGCCGTTTCCGCCTCGTAGCTCGAGATGAGGGATCCTTTCCCTGCTTCGTCGGGAAAGAGTTCCCGGCGTTCCCGTCGCATCTCAAGAGGAGGCCCTCTCAACAGGAACGGCGAGAGGAACTCCAGGGTCGTGCCACCATTCCAAGAGTCCCCCAGATGTCTCAGTCCATTCCAGAGGAACCTCTTTTCCCTTCACCGGCTCGTCTTTCACGCCGAGGATCGACTCACACCAAGGTGGCACGTGGCACAGCCCTGTGGGAAAGCCTCGTGGGAAAGCCTCGAGGGACAGCCTCGAGGGAAAGCCACAGATCCCTTGATCCACGTGACAGGAAGCGTGACACTACTGCTGCAGCTCGGGAGGAAAGCGCACGTGCATGCCCCCACTCGAGACGAGGCCTGACTCCCCTGGGGAGACTCAGAAGCACCCCAAGATCCATGGCAACACTGGAGAGGAATCCTCAGGTTCCGGCCCCGACTCCACACAAGGACTGAGGCCCCGGCATGGACGGGAGAGGAATCCCGAGAGGTCCCCTAGCAACTCGCATGGGGACTGGCCTTTCCTGAGGCCACCAGAGCGGGTCCCTGAGGTCCCCGTCGTAACTCGAGAAGACCTGCCGCAACTCGAGAAAATCCAGGAGGTTCTCCCCTCCAGGCGAGATGAGGCCCATTTCCGCTGAGGCGTCTCGAGGCTGATCACACCTCACCTCTGGAACTTCGGAAGGGTCTTTCACACCCTTGGTGCAAATCAAGAAGTTCCCCGACATACCCGTCTCCACTCGAGAGGAATCACGAGGGTCCCGCCCACATCCAGAGGAGCGCCGTTTCCGCCTCGTAGCTCGAGATGAGGGATCCTTTCCCTGCTTCGTCGGGAAAGAGTTCCCGGCCTTCCCGTCGCAACTCAAGAGGAGGCCCTCTCAACAGGAACGGCGAGAGGAACTCCAGGGTCGTGCCACCATTCCAAGAGTCCCCCAGATGTCTCAGTCCATTCCAGAGGAACCTCTTTTCCCTTCACCGGCTCGTCTTTCACGCCGAGGATCGACTCACACCAAGGTGGCACGTGGCACAGCCCTCTGGGAAAGCCTCGTGGGAAAGCCTCGAGGGACAGCCTCGAGGGAAAGCCACAGATCCCTTGATCCACGTGACAGGAAGCGTGACACTACTGCTGCAGCTCGGGAGGAAAGCGCACGTGCATGCCCCCACTCGAGACGAGGCCTGACTCCCCTGGGGAGACTCAGAAGCACCCCAAGATCCATGGCAACACTTGAGAGGAATCCTCAGGTTCCGGCCCCGACTCCACACAAGGACTGAGGCCCCGGCATGGACGGGAGAGGAATCCCGAGAGGTCCCCTAGCAACTCGCATGGGGACTGGCCTTTCCTGAGGCCACCAGAGCGGGTCCCTGAGGTCCCCGTCGTAACTCGAGAAGACCTGCCGCAACTCGAGAAAATCCAGGAGGTTCTCCCCTCCAGGCGAGATGAGGCCCATTTCCGCTGAGGCGTCTCGAGGCTGATCACACCTCACCTCTGGAACTTCGAAAGGGTCCTTCACACCCTTGGTGCAAATCAAGAAGTTCCCCGACATACCCGTCTCCACTCGAGAGGAATCACGAGGGTCCCGCCCACATCCAGAGGAGCGCCGTTTCCGCCTCGTAGCTCGAGATGAGGGATCCTTTCCCTGCTTCGTCGGGAAAGAGTTCCCGGCCTTCCCGTCGCATCTCAAGAGGAGGCCCTCTCAACAGGAACGGCGAGAGGAACTCCAGGGTCGTGCCACCATTCCAAGAGTCCCCCAGATGTCTCAGTCCATTCCAGAGGAACCTCTTTTCCCTTCACCGGCTCGTCTTTCACGCCGAGGATCGACTCACACGAAGGTGGCACGTGGCACAGCCCTGTGGGAAAGCCTCGTGGGAAAGCCTCGAGGGACAGCCTCGAGGGAAAGCCACAGATCCCTTGATCCACGTGACAGGAAGCGTGACACTACTGCTGCAGCTCGGGAGGAAAGCGCACGTGCATGCCCCCACTCGAGACGAGGCCTGACTCCCCTGGTGAGACTCAGAAGCACCACAAGATCCATGGCAACACTGGAGAGGAATCCTCAGGTTCCGGCCCCGACTCCACACAAGGACTGAGGCCCCGGCATGGACGGGAGAGGAATCCCGAGAGGTCCCCTAGCAACTCGCATGGGGACTGGCCTTTCCTGAGGCCACCAGAGCGGGTCCCTGAGGTCCCCGTCGTAACTCGAGAAGACCTGCCGCAACTCGAGAAAATCCAGGAGGTTCTCCCCTCCAGGCGAGATGAGGCCCATTTCCGCTGAGGCGTCTCGAGGCTGATCACACCTCACCTCTGGAACTTCGAAAGGGTCCTTCACACCCTTGGTGCAAATCAAGAAGTTCCCCGACATACCCGTCTCCACTCGAGAGGAATCACGAGGGTCCCGCCCACATCCAGAGGAGCCCCGTTTCCGCCTCGTAGCTCGAGATGAGGGATCCTTTCCCTGCTTCGTCGGGAAAGAGTTCCCGGCGTTCCCGTCGCATCTCAAGAGGAGGCCCTCTCAACAGGAATGGCGAGAGGAACTCCAGGGTCGTGCCACCATTCCAAGAGTCCCCCAGATGTCTCAGTCCATTCCAGAGGAACCTCTTTTCCCTTCACCGGCTGGTCTTTCACGCCGAGGATCGATTCACACCAAGGTGGCACGTGGCACAGCCCTGTGGGAAAGCCTCGTGGGAAAGCCTCGAGGGACAGCCTCGAGGGAAAGCCACAGATCCCTTGAACCACGTGACAGGAAGCGTGACACTACTGCTCCAGCTCGGGAGGAAAGCGCACGTGCATGCCCCCACTCGAGACGAGGCCTGACTCCCCTGGGGAGACTCAGAAGCACCCCAAGATCCATGGCAACACTGGAGAGGAATCCTCAGGTTCCGGCCCCGACTCCACACAAGGACTGAGGCCCCGGCATGGACGGGAGAGGAATCCCGAGAGGTCCCCTAGCAACTCGCATGGGGACTGGCCTTTCCTGAGGCCACCAGAGCGGGTCCCTGAGGTCCCCGTCGTAACTCGAGAAGACCTGCCGCAACTCGAGAAAATCCAGGAGGTTCTCCCCTCCAGGCGAGATGAGGCCCATTTCCGCTGAGGCGTCTCGAGGCTGATCACACCTCACCTCTGGAACTTCGAAAGGGTCCTTCACACCCTTGGTGCAAATCAAGAAGTTCCCCGACATACCCGTCTCCACTCGAGAGGAATCACGATGGATCCGTCCACATCCAGAGGAGCCCCGTTTCCGCCTCGTAGCTCGAGATGAGGGATCCTTTCCCTGCTTCGTCGGGAAAGAGTTCCCGGCGTTCCCGTCGCATCTCAAGTGGAGGCCCTCTCAACAGGAACGGCGAGAGGAACTCCAGGGTCGTGCCACCATTCCAAGAGTCCCCCAGATGTCTCAGTCCATTCCAGAGGAACCTCTTTTCCCTTCACCGGCTCGTCTTTCACGCCGAGGATCGACTCACACCAAGGTGGCAAGTGACACAGCCCTGTGGGAAAGCCTCGTGGGAAAGCCTCGAGGGACAGCCTCGAGGGAAAGCCACAGATCCCTTGATCCACGTGACAGGAAGCGTGACACTACTGCTGCAGCTCGGGAGGAAAGCGCACGTGCATGCCCCCACTCGAGACGAGGCCTGACTCCCCTGGGGAGACTCAGAAGCACCCCAAGATCCATGGCAACACTGGAGAGGAATCCTCAGGTTCCGGCCCCGACTCCACACAAGGACTGAGGCCCCGGCATGGACGGGAGAGGAATCCCGAGAGGTCCCCTAGCAACTCGCATGGGGACTGGCCTTTCCTGAGGCCACCAGAGCGGGTCCCTGAGGTCCCCGTCGTAACTCGAGAAGACCTGCCGCAACTCGAGAAAATCCAGGAGGTTCTCCCCTCCAGGCGAGATGAGGCCCATTTCCGCTGAGGCGTCTCGAGGCTGATCACACCTCACCTCTGGAACTTCGAAAGGGTCCTCCACACCCTTGGTGCAAATCAAGAAGTTCCCCGACATACCCGTCTCCACTCGAGAGGAATCACGAGGGTCCCGCCCACATCCAGAGGAGCCCCGTTTCCGCCTCGTAGCTCGAGATGAGGGATCCTTTCCCTGCTTCGTCGGGTAAGACTTCCCGGCTTTCCCGTCGCATCTCAAGAGGAGGCCCTCTCAACAGGAACGGCGAGAGGATCTCCAGGGTCGTGCCACCATTCCAAGAGTCCCCCAGATGTCTCAGTCCATTCCAGAGGAAACTCTTTTCCCTTCACCGGCTCGTCTTTCACGCCGAGGATCGACTCACACCAAGGTGGCACGTGGCACAGCCCTGTGGGAAAGCCTCGTGGGAAAGCCTCGAGGGACAGCCTCGAGGGAAAGCCACAGATCCCTTGATCCACGTGACAGGAAGCGTGACACTACTGCTGCAGCTCGGGAGGAAAGCGCACGTGCATGCCCCCACTCGAGATGAGGCCTGACTCCCATGGGGAGACTCAGAAGCACCCCAAGATCCATGGCAACACTGGAGAGAAATCCTCAGGTTCCGGCCCCGACTCCACACAAGGACTGAGGCCCCGGCATGGACGGGAGAGGAATCCCGAGAGGTCCCCTAGCAACTCGCATGGGGACTGGCCTTTCCTGAGGCCACCAGACCGGGTCACTGAGGTCCCCGTCGTAACTCGAGAAGACATGCCGCAACTCGAGAAAATCCAGGAGGTTCTCCCCTCCAGGCGAGATGAGGCCCATTTATGCTGAGGCGTCTCGAGGCTGATCACACCTCACCTCTGGAACTTCGAAAGGGTCCTTCACACCCTTGGTGCAAATCAAGAAGTTCCCCGACATACCCGTCTCCACTCGAGAGGAATCACGAGGGTCCCGCCCACATCCAGAGGAGCCCCGTTTCCGCCTCGTAGCTCGAGATGAGGGATCCTTTCCCTGCTTCGTCGGGAAAGAGTTCCCGGCGTTCCCGTCGCATCTCAAGTGGAGGCCCTCTCAACAGGAACGGCGAGAGGAACTCCAGGGTCGTGCCACCATTCCAAGAGTCCCCCAGATGTCTCAGTCCATTCCAGAGGAACCTCTTTTCCCTTCACCGGCTGGTCTTTCACGCCGAGGATCGATTCACACCAAGGTGGCACGTGGCACAGCCCTGTGGGAAAGCCTCGTGGGAAAGCCTCGAGGGACAGCCTCGAGGGAAAGCCACAGATCCCTTGATCCACGTGACAGGAAGCGTGACACTACTGCTCCAGCTCGGGAGGAAAGCGCACGTGCATGCCCCCACTCGAGACGAGGCCTGACTCCCCTGGGGAGACTCAGAAGCACCCCAAGATCCATGGCAACACTGGAGAGGAATCCTCAGGTTCCGGCCCCGACTCCACACAAGGACTGAGGCCCCGGCATGGACGGGAGAGGAATCCCGAGAGGTCCCCTAGCAACTCGCATGGGGACTGGCCTTTCCTGAGGCCACCAGAGCGGGTCCCTGAGGTCCCCGTCGTAACTCGAGAAGACCTGCCGCAACTCGAGAAAATCCAGGAGGTTCTCCCCTCCAGGCGAGATGAGGCCCATTTCCGCTGAGGCGTCTCGAGGCTGATCACACCTCACCTCTGGAACTTCGAAAGGGTCCTTCACACCCTTGGTGCAAATCAAGAAGTTCCCCGACATACCCGTCTCCACTCGAGAGGAATCACGATGGTCCCGTCCACATCCAGAGGAGCCCCGTTTCCGCCTCGTAGCTCGAGATGAGGGATCCTTTCCCTGCTTCGTCGGGAAAGAGTTCCCGGCGTTCCCGTCGCATCTCAAGTGGAGGCCCTCTCAACAGGAACGGCGAGAGGAACTCCAGGGTCGTGCCACCATTCCAAGAGTCCCCCAGATGTCTCAGTCCATTCCAGAGGAACCTCTTTTCCCTTCACCGGCTCGTCTTTCACGCCGAGGATCGACTCACACCAAGGTGGCAAGTGACACAGCCCTGTGGGAAAGCCTCGTGGGAAAGCCTCGAGGGACAGCCTCGAGGGAAAGCCACAGATCCCTTGATCCACGTGACAGGAAGCGTGACACTACTGCTGCAGCTCGGGAGGAAAGCGCACCTGCATGCCCCCACTCGAGACGAGGCCTGACTCCCCTGGGGAGACTCAGAAGCACCCCAAGATCCATGGCAACACTGGAGAGGAATCCTCAGGTTCCGGCCCCGACTCCACACAAGGACTGAGGCCCCGGCATGGACGGGAGAGGAATCCCGAGAGGTCCCCTAGCAACTCGCATGGGGACTGGCCTTTCCTGAGGCCACCAGAGCGGGTCCCTGAGGTCCCCGTCGTAACTCGAGAAGACCTGCCGCAACTCGAGAAAATCCAGGAGGTTCTCCCCTCCAGGCGAGATGAGGCCCATTTCCGCTGAGGCGTCTCGAGGCTGATCACACCTCACCTCTGGAACTTCGAAAGGGTCCTCCACACCCTTGGTGCAAATCAAGAAGTTCCCCGACATACCCGTCTCCACTCGAGAGGAATCACGAGGGTCCCGCCCACATCCAGAGGAGCCCCGTTTCCGCCTCGTAGCTCGAGATGAGGGATCCTTTCCCTGCTTCGTCGGGAAAGACTTCCCGGCTTTCCCGTCGCATCTCAAGAGGAGGCCCTCTCAACAGGAACGGCGAGAGGATCTCCAGGGTCGTGCCACCATTCCAAGAGTCCCCCAGATGTCTCAGTCCATTCCAGAGGAAACTCTTTTCCCTTCACCGGCTCGTCTTTCACGCCGAGGATCGACTCACACCAAGGTGGCACGTGGCACAGCCCTGTGGGAAAGCCTCGTGGGAAAGCCTCGAGGGACAGCCTCGAGGGAAAGCCACAGATCCCTTGATCCACGTGACAGGAAGCGTGACACTACTGCTGCAGCTCGGGAGGAAAGCGCACGTGCATGCCCCCACTCGAGATGAGGCCTGACTCCCATGGGGAGACTCAGAAGCACCCCAAGATCCATGGCAACACTGGAGAGAAATCCTCAGGTTCCGGCCCCGACTCCACACAAGGACTGAGGCCCCGGCATGGACGGGAGAGGAATCCCGAGAGGTCCCCTAGCAACTCGCATGGGGACTGGCCTTTCCTGAGGCCACCAGACCGGGTCACTGAGGTCCCCGTCGTAACTCGAGAAGACATGCCGCAACTCGAGAAAATCCAGGAGGTTCTCCCCTCCAGGCGAGATGAGGCCCATTTCCGCTGAGGCGTCTCGAGGCTGATCACACCTCACCTCTGGAACTTCGAAAGGGTCCTTCACACCCTTGGTGCAAATCAAGAAGTTCCCCGACATACCCGTCTCCACTCGAGAGGAATCACGAGGGTCCCGCCCACATCCAGAGGAGCCCCGTTTCCGCCTCGTAGCTCGAGATGAGGGATCCTTTCCCTGCTTCGTCGGGAAAGAGTTCCCGGCGTTCCCGTCGCATCTCAAGTGGAGGCCCTCTCAACAGGAACGGCGAGAGGAACTCCAGGGTCGTGCCACCATTCCAAGAGTCCCCCAGATGTCTCAGTCCATTCCAGAGGAACCTCTTTTCCCTTCACCGGCTCGTCTTTCAGGCCGAGGATCGACTCACACCAAGGTGGCACGTGGCACAGCCCTCTGGGAAAGCCTCGTGGGAAAGCCTCGAGGGACAGCCTCGAGGGAAAGCCACAGATCCCTTGATCCACGTGACAGGAAGCGTGACACTACTGCTGCAGCTCGGGAGGAAAGCGCACGTGCATGTCCCCACTCGAGACGAGGCCTGACTCCCCTGGGGAGACTCAGAAGCACCCCAAGATCCATGGCAACACTGGAGAGGAATCCTCAGGTTCCGGCCCCGACTCCACACAAGGACTGAGGCCCCGGCATGGACGGGAGAGGAATCCCGAGAGGTCCCCTAGCAACTCGCATGGGGACTGGCCTTTCCTGAGGCCACCAGAGCGGGTCCTGAGGTCCCCGTCGTAACGCGAGAAGACCTGCCGCAAGTCGAGAAAATCCAGGAGGTTCTCCCCTCCAGGCGAGATGAGGCCCATTTCCGCTGAGGCGTCTCGAGGCTGATCACACCTCACCTCTGCAACTTCGAAAGGGTCCTTCACACCCTTGGTGCAAATCAAGAAGTTCCCCGACATACCCGTCTCCACTCGAGAGGAATCACGAGGGTCCCGCCCACATCCAGAGGAGCCCCGTTTCCGCCTCGTAGCTCGAGATGAGGGATCCTTTCCCTTCTTCGTTGGGAAAGAGTTCCCGGCGTTCCCGTCGCATCTCAAGTGGAGGCCCTCTCAACAGAAACGGCGAGAGGAACTCCAGGGTCGTGCCACCATTCCAAGAGTCCCCCAGATGTCTCAGTCCATTCCAGAGGAACCTCTTTTCCCTTCACCGGCTCGTCTTTCACGCCGAGGATCGATTCACACCAAGGTGGCACGTGGCACAGCCCTGTGGGAAAGCCTCGTGGGAAAGCCTCGAGGGACAGCCTCGAGGGAAAGCCACAGATCCCTTGATCCACGTGACAGGAAGCGTGACACTACTGCTGCAGCTCGGGAGGAAAGCGCACGTGCATGTCCCCACTCGAGACGAGGCCTGACTCCCCTGGGGAGACTCAGAAGCACCCCAAGATCCATGGCAACACTGGAGAGGAATCCTCAGGTTCCGGCCCCGACTCCACACAAGGACTGAGGCCCCGGCATGGACGGGAGAGGAATCCCGAGAGGTCCCCTAGCAACTCGCATGGGGACTGGCCTTTCCTGAGGCCACCAGAGCGGGTCCCTGAGGTCCCCGTCGTAACTCGAGAAGACCTGCCGCAACTCGAGAAAATCCAGGAGGTTCTCCCCTCCAGGCGAGATGAGGCCCATTTCCGCTGAGGCGTCTCGAGGCTGATCACACCTCACCTCTGGAACTTCGAAAGGGTCCTCCACACCCTTGGTGCAAATCAAGAAGTTCCCTGACATACCCGTCTCCACTCGAGAGGAATCACGAGGGTCCCGCCCACATCCAGAGTAGCCCCGTTTCCGCCTCGTAGCTCGAGATGAGGGATCCTTTCCCTGCTTCGTCGGGAAAGAGTTCCCGGCGTTCCCGTCGCATCTCAAGCGGAGGCCCTCTCAACAGGAATGGCGAGAGTAACTCCAGGGTCGTGCCACCATTCCAAGAGTCCCCCAGATGTCTCAGTCCATTCCAGAGGAACCTCTTTTCCCTTCACCGGCTCGTCTTTCACGCCGAGGATCGACTCACACCAAGGTGGCATGTGGCACAGCCCTGTGGGAAAGCCTCGTGGGAAAGCCTCGAGGGACAGCCTCGAGGGAAAGCCACAGATCCCTTGATCCACGTGACAGGAAGCGTGACACTACTGCTGCAGCTCGGGAGGAAAGCGCACGTGCATGCCCCCACTCGAGACGAGGCCTGACTCCCCTGGGGAGACTCAGAAGCACCCCAAGATCCATGGCAACACTGGAGAGGAATCCTCAGGTTCCGGCCCCGACTCCACACAAGGACTGAGGCCCCGGCATGGACGGGAGAGGAATCCCGAGAGGTCCCCTAGCAACTCGCATGGGGACTGGCCTTTCCTGAGGCCACCAGAGCGGGTCCCTGAGGTCCCCGTCGTAACTCGAGAAGACCTGCCGCAACTCGAGAAAATCCAGGAGGTTCTCCCCTCCAGGCGAGATGAGGCCCATTTCCGCTGAGGCGTCTCGAGGCTGATCACACCTCACCTCTGCAACTTCGAAAGGGTCCTTCACACCCTTGGTGCAAATCAAGAAGTTCCCCGACATACCCGTCTCCACTCGAGAGGAATCACGAGGGTCCCGCCCACATCCAGAGGAGCGCCGTTTCCGCCTCGTAGCTCGAGATGAGGGATCCTTTCCCTGCTTCGTCGGGAAAGAGTTCCCGGCGTTCCCGTCGCATCTCAAGTGGAGGCCCTCTCAACAGGAACGGCGAGAGGAACTCCAGGGTCGTGCCACCATTCCAAGAGTCCCCCAGATGTCTCAGTCCATTCCAGAGGAACCTCTTTTCCCTTCACCGGCTCGTCTTTCACGCCGAGGATCGACTCACACCAAGGTGGCACGTGGCACAGCCCTGTGGGAAAGCCTCGTGGGAAAGCCTCGAGGGACAGCCTCGAGGGAAAGCCACAGATCCCTTGATCCACGTGACAGGAAGCGTGACACTACTGCTGCAGCTCGGGAGGAAAGCGCACGTGCATGTCCCCACTCGAGACGAGGCCTGACTCCCCTGGGGAGACTCAGAAGCACCCCAAGATCCATGGCAACACTGGAGAGGAATCCTCAGGTTCCGGCCCCGACTCCACACAAGGACTGAGGACCCGGCATGGACGGGAGAGGAATCCCGAGAGGTCCCCTAGCAACTCGCATGGGGACTGGCCTTTCCTGAGGCCACCAGAGCGGGTCCCTGAGGTCCCCGTCGTAACTCGAGAAGACCTGCCGAAAGTCGAGAAAATCCAGGAGGTTCTCCCCTCCAGGCGAGATGAGGCCCATTTCCGCTGAGGCGTCTCGAGGCTGATCACACCTCACCTCTGCAACTTCGAAAGGGTCCTTCACACCCTTGGTGCAAATCAAGAAGTTCCCCGACATACCCGTCTCCACTCGAGAGGGATCACGAGGGTCCCGCCCACATCCAGAGGAGCCCCGTTTCCGCCTCGTAGCTCGAGATGAGGGATCCTTTCCCTGCTTCGTTGGGAAAGAGTTCCCGGCGTTCCCGTCGCATCTCAAGAGGAGGCCCTCTCAACAGGAACGGCGAGAGGAACTCCAGGGTCGTGCCACCATTCCAAGAGTCCCCCAGATGTCTCAGTCCATTCCAGAGGAACCTCTTTTCCCTTCACCGGCTCGTCTTTCACGCCGAGGATCGACTCACACCAAGGTGGCACGTGGCACAGCCCTGTGGGAAAGCCTCGTGGGAAAGCCTCGAGGGACAGCCTCGAGGGAAAGCCACAGATCCCTTGATCCACGTGACAGGAAGCGTGACACTACTGCTGCAGCTCGGGAGGAAAGCGCACGTGCATGTCCCCACTCGAGACGAGGCCTGACTCCCCTGGGGAGACTCAGAAGCACCCCAAGATCCATGGCAACACTGGAGAGGAATCCTCAGGTTCCGGCCCCGACTCCACACAAGGACTGAGGCCCCGGCATGGACGGGAGAGGAATCCCGAGAGGTCCCCTAGCAACTCGCATGGGGACTGGCCTTTCCTGAGGCCACCAGAGCGGGTCCCTGAGGTCCCCGTCGTAACTCGAGAAGACCTGCCGCAACTCGAGAAAATCCAGGAGGTTCTCCCCTCCAGGCGACATGAGGCCCATTTCCGCTGAGGCGTCTCGAGGCTGATCACACCTCACCTCTGGAACTTCGAAAGGGTCCTCCACACCCTTGGTGCAAATCAAGAAGTTCCCCGACATACCCGTCTCCACTCGAGAGGAATCACGAGGGTCCCGCCCACATCCAGAGGAGCCCCGTTTCCGCCTCGTAGCTCGAGATGAGGGATCCTTTCCCTGCTTCGTCGGGAAAGACTTCCCGGCGTTCCCGTCGCATCTCAAGAGGAGGCCCTCTCAACAGGAATGGCGAGAGGAACTCCAGGGTCGTGCCACCATTCCAAGAGTCCCCCAGATGTCTCAGTCCATTCCAGAGGAACCTCTTTTCCCTTCACCGGCTCGTCTTTCACGCCGAGGATCGACTCACACCAAGGTGGCACGTGGCACAGCCCTGTGGGAAAGCCTCGTGGGAAAGCTCGAGGGACAGCCTCGAGGGAAAGCCACAGATCCCTTGATCCACGTGACAGGAAGTGTGACACTACTGCTGCAGCTCGGGAGAAAGCGCACGTGCATGCCCCCACTCGAGACGAGGCCTGACTCCCCTGGTGAGACTCAGAATGCACCCCACGATCCATGGCAACACTGGAGAGGAATCCTCAGGTTCCGGCCCCGACTCCACACAAGGACTGAGGCCCCGGCATGGACGGGAGAGGAATCCCGAGAGGTCCCCTAGCAACTCGCATGGGGACTGGCCTTTCCTGAGGCCACCAGAGCGGGTCCCTGAGGTCCCCGTCGTAACTCGAGAAGACCTGCCGCAACTCGAGAAAATCCAGGAGGTTCTCCCCTCCAGGCGAGATGAGGCCCATTTCCGCTGAGGCGTCTCGAGGCTGATCACACCTCACCTCTGCAACTTCGAAAGGGTCCTTCACACCCTT
This sequence comes from Budorcas taxicolor, assembly GCF_023091745.1. Classification (NCBI taxonomy): domain Eukaryota; kingdom Metazoa; phylum Chordata; class Mammalia; order Artiodactyla; family Bovidae; genus Budorcas; species Budorcas taxicolor. The sequence continues at coordinate 14,172 of NW_026291637.1, read as the reverse complement.
GGTGCAAATCAAGAAGTTCCCCGACATACCCGTCTCCACTCGAGAGGAATCACGAGGGTCCCGCCCACATCCAGAGGAGCGCCGTTTCTGCCTCGTAGCTCGAGATGAGGGATCCTTTCCCTGCTTCGTCTGGAAAGAGTTCCCGGCGTTCCCGTCGCATCTCAAGAGGAGGCCCTCTCAACAGGAACGGCGAGAGGAACTCCAGGGTCGTGCCACCATTCCAAGAGTCCCCCAGATGTCTCAGTCCATTCCAGAGGAACCTCTTTTCCCTTCACCGGCTCGTCTTTCACGCCGAGGATCGACTCACACCAAGGTGGCACGTGGCACAGCCCTGTGGGAAAGCCTCGTGGGAAAGCCTCGAGGGACAGCCTCGAGGGAAAGCCACAGATCCCTTGATCCACGTGACAGGAACCGTGACACTACTGCTGCAGCTCGGGAGAAAAGCGCACGTGCATGCCCCCACTCGAGACGAGGCCTGACTCCCCTGGGGAGACTCAGAAGCACCCCAAGATCCATGGCAACACTGGAGAGGAATCCTCAGGTTCCGGCCCCGACTCCACACAAGGACTGAGGCCCCGGCATGGACGGGAGAGGAATCCCGAGAGGTCCCCTAGCAACTCGCATGGGGACTGGCCTTTCCTGAGGCCACCAGAGCGGGTCCCTGAGGTCCCCGTCGTAACTCGAGAAGACCTGCCGCAAGTCGAGAAATTCCAGGAGGTTCTCCCCTCCAGGCGAGATGAGGCCCATTTCCGCTGAGGTGTCTCGAGGCTGATCACACCTCACCTCTGCAACTTCGAAAGGGTCCTTCACACCCTTGGTGCAAATCAAGAAGTTCCCCGACATACCCGTCTCCACTCGAGAGGAATCACGAGGGTCCCGCCCACATCCAGAGGAGCGCCGTTTCCGCCTCGTAGCTCGAGATGAGGGATCCTTTCCCTGCTTCGTCGGGAAAGAGTTCCCGGCCTTCCCGTCGCATCTCAAGAGGAGGCCCTCTGAACAGGAACGGCGAGAGGAACTCCAGGGTCGTGCCACCATTCCAAGAGTCCCCCAGATGTCTCAGTCCATTCCAGAGGAACCTCTTTTCCCTTCACTGGCTCGTCTTTCACGCCGAGGATCGACTCACACCAAGGTGGCACGTGGCACAGCCCTGTGGGAAAGCCTCGTGGGAAAGCCTCGAGGGACAGCCTCGAGGGAAAGCCACAGATCCCTTGATCCACGTGACAGGAAGCGTGACACTACTGCTGCAGCTCGGGAGGAAAGCACACGTGCATGCCCCAACTCGAGACGAGGCCTGACTCCCCTGGAGAGTCTCAGAAGCACCCCAAGATCCATGGCAACACTGGAGAGGAATCCTCAGGTTCCGGCCTCGACTCCACACAAGGACTGAGGCCCCGGCATGGACGGGAGAGGAATCCCGAGAGGTCCCCTAGCAACTCGGATGGGGACTGGCCTTTCCTGAGGCCACCAGAGCGGGTCCCTGAGGTCCCCGTTGTAACTCGAGAAGACCTGCCGCAAGTCGAGAAAATCCAGGAGGTTCTCCCCTCCAGGCGAGATGAGGCCCATTTCCGCTGAGGCGTCTCGAGGCTGATCACACCTCACCTCTGGAACTTCGAAAGGGTCCTCCACACCCTTGGTGCAAATCAAGAAGTTCCCCGACATACCCGTCTCCACTCGAGAGGAATCACGAGGGTCCCGCCCACATCCAGAGGAGCCCCGTTTCCGCCTCGTAGCTCGAGATGAGGGATCCTTTCCCTGCTTCGTCGGGAAAGAGTTCCCGGCGTTCCCGTTGCATCTCAAGAGGAGGCCCTCTTAACAGGGACGGCGAGAGGAACTCCAGGGTCGTGCCACCATTCCAAGAGTCCCCCAGATGTCTCAGTCCATTCCAGAGGAACCTCTTTTCCCTTCACCGGCTCGTCTTTCACGCCGAGGATCGACTCACACCAAGGTGGCACGTGGCACAGCCCTGTGGGAAAGCCTCATGGGAAAGCCTCGAGGGACAGCCTCAAGGGAAAGCCACAGATCCCTTGATCCACGTGACAGGAAGCGTGACACTACTGCTGCAGCTCGGGAGGAAAGCGCACGTGCATGCCCCCACTCGAGACGAGGCCTGACTCCCCTGGGGAGACTCAGAAGCACCCCAAGATCCATGGCAACACTGGAGAGGAATCCTCAGGTTCCGGCCCCGACTCCACACAAGGACTGAGGCCCCGGCATGGACGGGAGAGGAATCCCGAGAGGTCCCCTAGCAACTCGCATGGGGACTGGCCTTTCCTGAGGCCACCAGAGCGGGTCCCTGAGGTCCCCGTCGTAACTCGAGAAGACCTGCCGCAACTCGAGAAAATCCAGGAGGTTCTCCCCTCCAGGCGAGATGAGGCCCATTTCCGCTGAGGCGTCTCGAGGCTGATCACACCTCACCTCTGCAACTTCGAAAGGGTCCTTCACACCCTTGGTGCAAATCAAGAAGTTCCCCGACATACCCGTTTCCACTCGAGAGGAATCACGAGGGTCCCGCCCACATGCAGAGGAGCGCCGTTTCTGCCTCGTAGCTCGAGATGAGGGATCCTTTCCCTGCTTCGTCGGGAAAGAGTTCCCGGCGTTCCCGTCGCATCTCAAGAGGAGGCCCTCTCAACAGGAAAGGCGAGAGGAACTCCAGGGTCGTGCCACCATTCCAAGAGTCCCCCAGATGTCTCAGTCCATTCCAGAGGAACCTCTTTTCCCTTCACCGGCTCGTCTTTCACGCCGAGGATCGACTCACACCAAGGTGGCACGTGGCACAGCCCTGTGGGAAAGCCTCGTGGGAAAGCCTCGAGGGACAGCCTCGAGGGAAAGCCACAGATCCCTTGATCCACGTGACAGGAAGCGTGACACTACTGCTGCAGCTCGGGAGGAAGGCGCACGTGCATGTCCCCACTCGAGACGAGGCCTGACTCCCCTGGGGAGACTCAGAAGCACCCCAAGATCCATGGCAACACTGGAGAGGAATCCTCAGGTTCCGGCCCCGACTCCACACAAGGACTGAGGCCCCGGCATGGACGGGAGAGGAATCCCGAGAGGTCCCCTAGCAACTCGGATGGGGACTGGCCTTTCCTGAGGCCACCAGAGCGGGTCCCTGAGGTCCCCGTCGTAACTCGAGAAGACCTGCCGCAAGTCGAGAAAATCCAGGAGGTTCTCCCCTCCAGGCGAGATGAGGCCCATTTCCGCTGAGGCGTCTCGAGGCTGATCACACCTCACCTCTGGAACTTCGAAAGGGTCCTTCACACCCTTGGTGCAAATCAAGAAGTTCCCCGACATACCCGTCTCCACTCGAGAGGAATCACGAGGGTCCCGCCCACATCCAGAGGAGCCCCGTTTCCGCCTCGTAGCTCGAGATGAGGGATCCTTTCCCTGCTTCGTCGGGAAAGACTTCCCGGCCTTCCCGTCGCATCTCAAGAGGAGGCCCTCTCAACAGGAACGGCGAGAGTAACTCCAGGGTCGTGCCACCATTCCAAGAGTCCCCCAGATGTCTCAGTCCATTCCAGAGGAACCTCTTTTCCCTTCACCGGCTCGTCTTTCACGCCAAGGATCGACTCACACCAAGGTGGCACGTGGAACAGCCCTGTGGGAAAGCCTCGTGGGAAAGCCTCGAGGGACAGCCTCGAGGGAAAGCCACAGATCCCTTGATCCACGTGACAGGAAGTGTGACACTACTGCTGCAGCTCGGGAGGAAGGCGCACGTGCATGTCCCCACTCGAGACGAGGCCTGACTCCCCTGGGGAGACTCAGAAGCACCCCAAGATCCATGGCAACACTGGAGAGGAATCCTCAGGTTCCGGCCCCGACTCCACACAAGGACTGAGGCCCCGGCATGGACGGGAGAGGAATCCCGAGAGGTCCCCTAGAAACTCGCATGGGGACTGGCCTTTCCTGAGGCCACCAGAGCGGGTCCCTGAGGTCCCCGTCGTAACTCGAGAAGACCTGCCGCAAGTCGAGAAATTCCAGGAGGTTCTCCCCTCCAGGCGAGATGAGGCCCATTTCCGCTGAGGTGTCTCGAGGCTGATCACACCTCACCTCTGCAACTTCGAAAGGGTCCTTCACACCCTTGTTGCAAATCAAGAAGTTCCCCGACATACCCGTCTCCACTCGAGAGGAATCACGAGGGTCCCGCCCACATCCAGAGGAGCACCGTTTCCGCCTCGTAGCTCGAGATGAGGGATCCTTTCCCTGCTTCGTCGGGAAAGAGTTCCCGGCCTTCCCGTCGCATCTCAAGTGGAGGCCCTCTGAACAGGAACGGCGAGAGGAACTCCAGGGTCGTGCCACCATTCCAAGAGTCCCCCAGATGTCTCAGTCCATTCCAGAGGAACCTCTTTTCCCTTCACTGGCTCGTCTTTCACGCCGAGGATCGACTCACACCAAGGTGGCACGTGGCACAGCCCTGTGGGAAAGCCTCGTGGGAAAGCCTCGAGGGACAGCCTCGAGGGAAAGCCACAGATCCCTTGATCCACGTGACAGGAAGCGTGACACTACTGCTGCAGCTCGGGAGGAAAGCACACGTGCATGCCCCAACTCGAGACGAGGCCTGACTCCCCTGGAGAGACTCAGAAGCACCCCAAGATCCATGGCAACACTGGAGAGGAATCCTCAGGTTCCGGCCTCGACTCCACACAAGGACTGAGGCCCCGGCATGGACGGGAGAGGAATCCCGAGAGGTCCCCTAGCAACTCGGATGGGGACTGGCCTTTCCTGAGGCCACCAGAGCGGGTCCCTGAGGTCCCCGTCGTAACTCGAGAAGACCTGCCGCAAGTCGAGAAAATCCAGGAGGTTCTCCCCTCCAGGCGAGATGAGGCCCATTTCCGCTGAGGCGTCTCGAGGCTGATCACACCTCACCTCTGGAACTTCGAAAGGGTCCTCCACACCCTTGGTGCAAATCAAGAAGTTCCCCGACATACCCGTCTCCACTCGAGAGGAATCACGAGGGTCCCGCCCACATCCAGAGGAGCCCCGTTTCCGCCTCGTAGCTCGAGATGAGGGATCCTTTCCCTGCTTCGTCGGGAAAGAGTTCCCGGCGTTCCCGTCGTTTCCCGTCGCATCTCAAGAGGAGGCCCTCTCAACAGGAACGGCGAGAGGAACTCCAGGGTCGTGCCACCATTCCAAGAGTCCCCCAGATGTCTCAGTCCATTCCAGAGGAACCTCTTTTCCCTTCACCGGCTCGTCTTTCACGCCGAGGATCGACTCACACCAAGGTGGCACGTGGCACAGCCCTGTGGGAAAGCCTCGTGGGAAAGCCTCGAGGGACAGCCTCGAGGGAAAGCCACAGATCCCTTGATCCACGTGACAGGAACCGTGACACTACTGCTGCAGCTCGGGAGGAAAGCGCACGTGCATGCCCCCACTCGAGACGAGGCCTGACTCCCCTGGGGAGACTCAGAAGCACCCCAAGATCCATGGCAACACTGGAGAGGAATCCTCAGGTTCTGGCCCCGACTCCACACAAGGACTGAGGCCCCGGCATGGACGGGAGAGGAATCCCAAGTGGTCCCCTAGCAACTCGCATTGGGACAGGCCTTTCCTGAGGCCACCAGAGCGGGTCCCTGAGGTCCCCGTCGTAACTCGAGAAGACCTGCCGCAACTCGAGAAAATCCAGGAGGTTCTCCCCTCCAGGCGAGATGAGGCCCATTTCCGCTGAGGCATCTCGAGACTGATCACACCTCACCTCTGGAACTTCGAAAGGGTCCTTCACACCCTTGGTGCAAATCAAGAAGTTCCCCGACCTAGCCGTCTCCACTTGAGAGGAATCACGAGGGTCCCGCCCACATCCAGAGGAGCCCCGTTACCGCCTCGTAGCTCGAGATGAGGGATCCTTTCCCTGCTTCGTCGGGAAAGATTTCCCGGCGTTCCCGTCGCATCTCAAGAGGAGGCCTTCTCAACGGGAACGGCGAGAGGAACTCCAGGGTCGTGCCACCATTTCAAGAGTCCCCCAGATGTCTCAGTCCATTCCAGAGGAACCTCTTTTCCCTTCACCGGCTCGTCTTTCACGCCGAGGATCGACTCACACCAAGGTGGCACGTGGCACAGCCCTGTGGGAAAGCCTCGTGGGAAAGCCTCGAGGGACAGCCTCGAGGGAAAGCCACAGATCCCTTGATCCACGTGACAGGAAGTGTGACACTACTGCTGCAGCTCGGGAGGAAGGCGCACGTGCATGTCCCCACTCGAAACGAGGCCTGACTCCCCTGGGGAGACTCAGAAGCACCCCAAGATCCATGGCAACACTGGAGAGGAATCCTCAGGTTCCGGCCCCGACTCCACACAAGGACTGAAGCCCCGGCATGGACGGGAGAGGAATCCCGAGAGGTCCCCTAGAAACTCGCATGGGGACTTGCCTTTCCTGAGGCCACCAGAGCGGGTCCCTGAGGTCCCCGTCGTAACTCGAGAAGACCTGCCGCAAGTCGAGAAATTCCAGGAGGTTCTCCCCTCCAGGCGAGATGAGGCCCATTTCCGCTGAGGTGTCTCGAGGCTGATCACACCTCACCTCTGCAACTTCGAAAGGGTCCTTCACACCCTTGGTGCAAATCAAGAAGTTCCCCGACATACCCGTCTCCACTCGAGAGGAATCACGAGGGTCCCGCCCACATCCAGAGGAGCGCCGTTTCCGCCTCGTAGCTCGAGATGAGGGATCCTTTCCCTGCTTCGTCGCGAAAGAGTTCCCGGCCTTCCGTCGCATCTCAAGTGGAGGCCCTCTCAACAGGAACGGCGAGAGGAACTCCAGGGTCGTGCCACCATTCCAAGAGTCCCCCAGATGTCTCAGTCCATTCCAGAGGAACCTCTTTTCCCTTCACTGGCTCGTCTTTCACGCCGAGGATCGACTCACACCAAGGTGGCACGTGGCACAGCCCTGTGGGAAAGCCTCGTGGGAAAGCCTCGAGGGACAGCCTCGAGGGAAAGCCACAGATCCCTTGATCCACGTGACAGGAAGCGTGACACTACTGCTGCAGCTCGGGAGGAAAGCACACGTGCATGCCCCAACTCGAGACGAGGCCTGACTCCCCTGGAGAGACTCAGAAGCACCCCAAGATCCATGGCAACACTGGAGAGGAATCCTCAGGTTCCGGCCTCGACTCCACACAAGGACTGAGGCCCCGGCATGGACGGGAGAGGAATCCCGAGAGGTCCCCTAGCAACTCGGATGGGGACTGGCCTTTCCTGAGGCCACCAGAGCGGGTCCCTGAGGTCCCCGTCGTAACTCGAGAAGACCTGCCGCAAGTCGAGAAAATCCAGGAGGTTCTCCCCTCCAGGCGAGATGAGGCCCATTTCCGCTGAGGCGTCTCGAGGCTGATCACACCTCACCTCTGGAACTTCGAAAGGGTCCTCCACACCCTTGGTGCAAATCAAGAAGTTCCCCGACATACCCGTCTCCACTCGAGAGGAATCACGAGGGTCCCGCCCACATCCAGAGGAGCCCCGTTTCCGCCTCGTAGCTCGAGATGAGGGATCCTTTCCCTGCTTCGTCGGGAAAGAGTTCCCGGCGTTCCCGTCGTTTCCCGTCGCATCTCAAGAGGAGGCCCTCTCAACAGGAACGGCGAGAGGAACTCCAGGGTCGTGCCACCATTCCAAGAGTCCCCCAGATGTCTCAGTCCATTCCAGAGGAACCTCTTTTCCCTTCACCGGCTCGTCTTTCACGCCGAGGATCGACTCACACCAAGGTGGCACGTGGCACAGCCCTGTGGGAAAGCCTCGTGGGAAAGCCTCGAGGGACAGCCTCGAGGGAAAGCCACAGATCCCTTGATCCACGTGACAGGAAGCGTGACACTACTGCTGCAGCTCGGGAGGAAAGCGCACGTGCATGCCCCCACTCGAGACGAGGCCTGACTACCCTGGGGAGACTCAGAAGCACCCCAAGATCCATGGCAACACTGGAGAGGAATCCTCAGGTTCCGGCCCCGACTCCACACAAGGACTGAGGCCCCGGCATGGACGGGAGAGGAATCCCAAGAGGTCCCCTAGCAACTCGCATTGGGACTGGCCTTTCCTGAGGCCACCAGAGCGGGGTCCCTCAGGTCCCCGTCGTAACTCGAGAAGACCTGCCGCAACTCGAGAAAATCCAGGAGGTTCTCCCCTCCAGGCGAGATGAGGCCCATTTCCGCTGAGGCATCTCGAGACTGATCACACCTCACCTCTGGAACTTCGAAAGGGTCCTTCACACCCTTGGTGCAAATCAAGAAGTTCCCCGACCTAGCCGTCTCCACTTGAGAGGAATCACGAGGGTCCCGCCCACATCCAGAGGAGCCCCGTTACCCGCCTCGTAGCTCGAGATGAGGGATCCTTTCCCTGCTTCGTCGGGAAAGATTTCCCGGCGTTCCCGTCGCATCTCAAGAGGAGGCCTTCTCAACAAGAACGGCGAGAGGAACTCCAGGGTCGTGCCACCATTTCAAGAGTCCCCCAGATGTCTCAGTCCATTCCAGAGGAACCTCTTTTCCCTTCACCGGCTCGTCTTTCACGCCGAGGATCGACTCACACCAAGGTGGCACGTGGCACAGCCCTGTGGGAAAGCCTCGTGGGAAAGCCTCGAGGGACAGCCTCGAGGGAAAGCCACAGATCCCTTGATCCACCTGACAGGAAGCGTGACACTACTGCTGCAGCTCAGGAGGAAAGCGCACGTGCATGCCCCCACTCGAGACGAGGCCTGACTCCCCTGGGGAGACTCAGAAGCACCCCAAGATCCATGGCAACACTGGAGAGGAATCCTCAGGTTCCGGCCCCGACTCCACACAAGGACTGAGGCCCCGGCATGGACGGGAGAGGAATTCCGAGAGGTCCCCTAGCAACTCGCTTGGGGACTGGCCTTTCCTGAGGCCACCAGAGCGGGTCCCTGAGGTCCCCGTCCTAACTCGAGAAGACCTGCCGCAACTCGAGAAAATCCAGGAGGTTCTCCCCCTCCAGGCGAGATGAGGCCCATTTCCGCTGAGGCGTCTCGAGGCTGATCACACCTCACCTCTGGAACTTCGAAAGGTCCTTTACACCCTTGGTGCAAATCAAGAAGTTCCCCGACATACCCGTCTCCACTCGAGAGGAATCACGAGGGTCCCGCCCACATCCAGAGGAGCCCCGTTTCCGCCTCGTAGCTCGAGATGAGGGATCCTTTCCCTGCTTCGTCGGGAAAGAGTTCCCGGCGTTCCCGTCGCATCTCAAGAGGAGGCCCTCTCAACAGGAACGGCGAGAGGAACTCCAGGGTCGTGCCACCATTCCAAGAGTCCCCCAGATGTCTCAGTCCATTCCAGAGGAACCTCTTTTCCCTTCACCGGCTCGTCTTTCACGCCGAGGATCGACTCACACCAAGGTGGCACGTGGCACAGCCCTGTGGGAAAGCCTCGTGGGAAAGCCTCGAGGGACAGCCTCGAGGGAAAGCCACAGATCCCTTGATCCACGTGACAGGAAGCGTGACACTACTGCTGCAGCTCGGGAGGAAAGCGCACGTGCATGCACCCACTCGAGACGAGGCCTGACTCCCCTGGGGAGACTCAGAAGCACCCCAAGATCCATGGCAACACTGGAGAGGAATCCTCAGGTTCCGGCCCCGACTCCACACAAGGACTGAGGCCCCGGCATGGACGGGAGAGGAATCCTGAGAGGTCCCCTAGCAACTCGCATGGGGACTGGCCTTTCCTGAGGCCACCAGAGCATGTCCCTGAGGTCCACGTCGTAACTCGAGAAGACCTGCCGCAAGTCGAGAAAATCCAGGAGGTTCTCCCCTCCAGGCGAGATGAGGCCCATTTCCGCTGAGGCGTCTCGAGGCTGATCACACCTCACCTCTGGAACTTCGAAAGGGTCCTTCACACCCTTGGTGCAAATCAAGAAGTTCCCCGACATACCCGTCTCCACTCGAGAGGAATCACGAGGGTCCCGCCCACATCCAGAGGAGCCCCGTTTCCGCCTCGTAGCTCGAGATGAGGGATCCTTTCCCTGCTTCGTCGGGAAAGAGTTCCCGGCGTTCCCGTCGCATCTCAAGAGGAGGCCCTCTCAACAGGAACGGCGAGAGGAACTCCAGGGTCGTGCCACCATTCCAAGAGTCCCCCAGATGTCTCAGTCCATTCCAGAGGAACCTCTTTTTCCCTTCACCGGCTCGTCTTTCACGCCGAGGATCGACTCACACCAAGGTGGCACGTGGCACAGCCCTGTGGGAAAGCCTCGTGGGAAAGCCTCGAGGGACAGCCTCGAGGGAAAGCCACAGATCCCTTGATCCACGTGACAGGAAGCGTGACACTACTGCTGCAGCTCGAGAGGAAAGCGCACGTGCATGCCCCCACTCGAGACGAGGCCTGACTCCCCTGGGGAGACTCAGAAGCACCTCAAGATCCATGGCAACACTGGAGAGGAATCCTCAGGTTCCGGCCCCGACTCCACACAAGGACTGAGGCCCCGGCATGGACGGGAGAGGAATCCCGAGAGGTCCCCTAGCAACTCGCATGGGGACTGGCTTTTCCTGAGGCCACCAGAGCGGGTCCCTGGGGTCCCCGTCGTAACTCGAGAAGACCTGCCGCAACTCGAGAAAATCCAGGAGGTTCTCCCCTCCAGGCGAGATGAGGCCCATTTCCGCTGAGGCGTCTCGAGGCTGATCACACCTCACCTCTGGAACTTCGAAAGGGTCCTTCACACCCTTGGTGCAAATCAAGAAGTTCCCCGACATACCCGTCTCCACTCGAGAGGAATCACGAGGGTCCCGCCCACATCCAGAGGAGCCCCGTTTCCGCCTCGTAGCTCGAGATGAGGGATCCTTTCCCTGCTTCGTCGGGAAAGAGTTCCCGGCCTTCCCGTCGCATCTCAAGAGGAAGCCCTCTCAACAGGAACGGCGAGAGGAACTCCAGGGTCGTGCCACCATTCCAAGAGTCCCCCAGATGTCTCAGTCCATTCCAGAGGAACCTCTTTTCCCTTCACCGGCTCGTCTTTCACGCCGAGGATCGACTCACACCAAGGTGGCACGTGGCACAGCCCTGTGGGAAAGCCTCGTGGGAAAGCCTCGAGGGACAGCCTCGAGGGAAAGCCACAGATCCCTTGATCCACCTGACAGGAAGCGTGACACTACTGCTGCAGCTCGGGAGGAAAGCGCACGTGCATGCCCCCACTCGAGACGAGGCCTGACTCCCCTGGGGAGACTCAGAAGCACCCCAAGATCCATGGCAACACTGGAGAGGAATCCTCAGGTTCCGGCCCCGACTCCACACAAGGACTGAGGCCCCGGCATGGACGGGAGAGGAATCCCAAGAGGTCCCCTAGCAACTCGCATGGGGACTGGCCTTTCCTGAGGCCACCAGAGCGGGTCCCTGAGGTCCCCGTCGTAACTCGAGAAGACCTGCCGCAACTCGAGAAAATCCAGGAGGTTCTCCCCTCCAGGCGAGATGAGGCCCATTTCCGCTGAGGCGTCTCGAGGCTGATCACACCTCACCTCTGGAACTTCGAAAGGGTCCTTCACACCCTTGGTGCAAATCAAGAAGTTCCCCGACCTAGCCGTCTCCACTTGAGAGGAATCACGAGGGTCCCGCCCACATCCAGAGGAGCCCCGTTTCCCCCCTCGTAGCTCGAGATGAGGGATCCTTTCCCTGCTTCGTCGGGAAAGATTTCCCGGCGTTCCCGTCGCATCTCAAGAGGAGGCCCTCTCAACAAGAACGGCGAGAGGAACTCCAGGGTCGTGCCACCATTCCAAGAGTCCCCCAGATGTCTCAGTCCATTCCAGAGGAACCTCTTTTCCCTTCACCGGCTCGTCTTTCACGCCGAGGATCGACTCACACCAAGGTGGCACGTGGCACAGCCCTGTGGGAAAGCCTCGTGGGAAAGCCTCGAGGGACAGCCTCGAGGGAAAGCCACAGATCCCTTGATCCACGTGACAGGAAGCGTGACACTACTGCTGCAGCTCGGGAGGAAAGCGCACGTGCATGCCCCCACTCGAGACGAGGCCTGACTCCCCTGGGGAGACTCAGAAGCACCTCAAGATCCATGGCAACACTGGAGAGGAATCCTCAGGTTCCGGCCCCGACTCCACACAAGGACTGAGGCCCCGGCATGGACGGGAGAGGAATCCCGAGAGGTCCCCTAGCAACTCGCATGGGGACTGGCTTTTCCTGAGGCCACCAGAGCGGGTCCCTGGGGTCCCCGTCGTAACTCGAGAAGACCTGCCGCAACTCGAGAAAATCCAGGAGGTTCTCCCCTCCAGGCGAGATGAGGCCCATTTCCGCTGAGGCGTCTCGAGGCTGATCACACCTCACCTCTGGAACTTCGAAAGGGTCCTTCACACCCTTGGTGCAAATCAAGAAGTTCCCCGACATACCCGTCTCCACTCGAGAGGAATCACGAGGGTCCCGCCCACATCCAGAGGAGCCCCGTTTCCGCCTCGTAGCTCGAGATGAGGGATCCTTTCCCTGCTTCGTCGGGAAAGAGTTCCCGGCCTTCCCGTCGCATCTCAAGAGGAAGCCCTCTCAACAGGAACGGCGAGAGGAACTCCAGGGTCGTGCCACCATTCCAAGAGTCCCCCAGATGTCTCAGTCCATTCCAGAGGAACCTCTTTTCCCTTCACCGGCTCGTCTTTCACGCCGAGGATCGACTCACACCAAGGTGGCACGTGGCACAGCCCTGTGGGAAAGCCTCGTGGGAAAGCCTCGAGGGACAGCCTCGAGGGAAAGCCACAGATCCCTTGATCCACCTGACAGGAAGCGTGACACTACTGTTGCAGCTCGGGAGGAAAGCGCACGTGCATGCCCCCACTCGAGACGAGGCCTGACTCCCCTGGGGAGACTCAGAAGCACCCCAAGATCCATGGCAACACTGGAGAGGAATCCTCAGGTTCCGGCCCCGACTCCACACAAGGACTGAGGCCCCGGCATGGACGGGAGAGGAATCCCAAGAGGTCCCCTAGCAACTCGCATGGGGACTGGCCTTTCCTGAGGCCACCAGAGCGGGTCCCTGAGGTCCCCGTCGTAACTCGAGAAGACCTGCCGCAACTCGAGAAAATCCAGGAGGTTCTCCCCTCCAGGCGAGATGAGGCCCATTTCCGCTGAGGCGTCTCGAGGCTGATCACACCTCACCTCTGGAACTTCGAAAGGGTCCTTCACACCCTTGATGCAAATCAAGAAGTTCCCCGACCTAGCCGTCTCCACTTGAGAGGAATCACGAGGGTCCCGCCCACATCCAGAGGAGCCCCGTTTCCCCCTCGTAGCTCGAGATGAGGGATCCTTTCCCCTGCTTCGTCGGGAAAGATTTCCCGGCGTTCCCGTCGCATCTCAAGAGGAGGCCCTCTCAACAAGAACGGCGAGAGAAACTCCAGGGTCGTGCCACCATTTCAAGAGTCCCCCAGATGTCTCAGTCCATTCCAGAGGAACCTCTTTTCCCTTCACCGGCTCGTCTTTCACGCCGAGGATCGACTCACACCAAGGTGGCACGTGGCACAGCCCTGTGGGAAAGCCTCGTGGGAAAGCCTCGAGGGACAGCCTCGAGGGAAAGCCACAGATCCCTTGATCCACGTGACAGGAAGCGTGACACTACTGCTGCAGCTCGGGAGGAAAGCGCACGTGCATGCCCCAACTCGAGACGAGGCCTGACTCCCCTGGGGAGACTCAGAAGCACCCCAAGATCCATGGCAACACTGGAGAGGAATCCTCAGGTTCCGGCCCCGACTCCACACAAGGACTGAGGCCCCGGCATGGACGGGAGAGGAATCCCGAGAGGTCCCATAGCAACTCGCATGGGGACTGGCCTTTCCTGAGGCCACCAGAGCGGGTCCCTGAGGTCCCCGTCGTAACTCGAGAAGACATGCCGCAACTTGAGAAAATCCAGGAGGTTCTCCCCTCCAGGCGAGATGAGGACCATTTCCGCTGAGGCGTCTCGAGGCTGATCACACCTCCCCTCTGGAACTTCGAAAGGGTCCTTCACACCCTTGGTGCAAATCAAGAAGTTCCCCGACATACCCGTCTCCACTCGAGAGGAATCACGAGGGTCCCGCCCACATCCAGAGGAGCCCCGTTTCCGCCTCGTAGATCGAGATGAGGGATTCATTCCCTGCTTCGTCCGGAAAGAGTTCCCGGCGTTCCCGTCGCATCTCAAGAGGAGGCCCTCTCAACAGGAACGGCGAGAGGAACTCCAGGGTCCTGCCACCATTCCAAGAGTCCCCCAGATGTCTCAGTCCATTCCAGAGGAACCTCTTTTCCATTCACC